>NW_009633580.1:19191-42246 GCF_000690535.1 Cariama cristata
ATAGCAGAGTCCTGTTTAAGTCCCAAGGAAACTGGAGCTTGGGCAGTGGCTGGGCTGGTGGGCGGTGATCCAGTTGTTACCGTAGACTCTGATGCAGAGCTTGCCTGCTGCTTATGTTTAAATTTGATAGAGTCACTTCTCTTAGGAGGAGTTGGAGGAGTTGAAGCCACTTCAGCTTTTGATGGTTGAGGTGAATGGCCTGTCACCTGATTAGGGGAAAGGTACTCCAGTTTGGGAGGAGTTGGTGGTCTTTTGAAAGTATCAGGGTCAAAGATAGACTTCCTTTGTTTTGGCTTTTTGTACACAGAGAACTTTTCTGTTTCTGTTGATGATATATTAACCATGACTTTTGGCCAGGTACCACCACTGTGCTTAGCTCCAGGTCCTTTGTCAAATGCAGTCTCAACCACCACACAGTCATCTCCTGTAGGTTCATAAGGCAGCCTTCTGTCATCCAAATCAACAGCTCCATAGCCTCGGTCCCCATAAGTCTCTGGGCTGAAGGAGCTGAGACTGTGTTCTGAATTACTGTGGCAACTGTGCACTGTGTTCCTATGAGAGTCTACACGTAATGTGTTACTAGAAAAGCAAAATGAACCGCTGCCCTGATCACTCTGGTCCTTCTTGCCATCCATGATGTCTGGACTGAAAATGTCAGTCTGGGTTGAGCTGTTGAGTTTCAGATTTCTTTTATTTTGGGCTTGTACCTCTGATGCGTGAACCCTACAGTTTGATATTTTTTCTGAATCCTTCAGATTTTCAAATATATTTTGACCACTCCAAGACGAACTCTGAGGAAAAACCTAAAACAAAAAAAACACATGAGATCACCTTATTATTATGGCTGATTTCTATTTAGTATGAGGCATATTCTAGCCTCCTTGATTTACCTATACCTGAATATACACCAAGACATGTACAGATGCAGTTGGGAAAGATTTAATAAAATCTTACAGGTTGAATGCACAGAACATCAGATAAAATGAAGCTAGAAATTCTTTGAAACATTTTCAGAACAGTTCCAGAAGGGCAACTGCACATGGTGGCAGAAGCACTGAACTGTCAGTGAAAGGACCTGCATTCTACTTCCACCTCTGTTAAGTGATGCTACTAAGTCATCTTTCATTGCCCACTTCCCATCAAACATTTCATCTTTTTACTTTCTTAAAATCTCAAGCTCTCTGGAACTGGAATTATCACTCACAAAGCCCATGTGACAGGCCCAGCATAATGGGATTCTAAACTCAATAAGCAAAACAAAATAATATTTTTACAGCAATAAGCCTGAAAAAGAAAGCCTTCTACTTAATCCTCATGATAGCCAGAGTTTAGTTTTCTGCACAACTCCCTCCTGACTAGAAGCAAACCCTTCTGTAGTCAGGAGGCAGTTTATCTTTCATGTACAGAACTGCTGCAGCTCTGAAGCAGAAACCAAGAAGAAAGAAACAATTGTGTTAGGAGTCATTTCATGTGACCAGCAAACAAATGGGAAAGAAGTAAGAGCCATAAGTAAGTTTCATTTCCTACCAGATGCCACAATAGCCTTACTTTGGAAAGAACTGTTGACAGTGTACCACCACTGAAACGTATCCAGACGGTCTTATTTTTAGCAGAGACCTTCCCATGATATGTTCATTTTTTCATATACTTTTCCCTGAAGAACTAAAATAATTCTGTGTAAGTTCAAGAAATTCTGCAAATTTAGCTTCTCCTACTCACCTTCATCAGTGACAGGGTAAGGGAATCCCTACAGTTTCGTAGCAAAGCTTCACATTCAGTAAGTGACTTATTATCTAGTGCAATGCCATTGATCTACATAAAAAAAAAAAACCACCACAATGAAAATCTGTAAATCAAAGATAGCAAGTGGGGAGCACCTTAGGGCATATACCTTAAAGCATATGTATACATGACTGAAGCCCGGTTGACCTTGTCCTGTCTTTTTCACTTCTACAATTGAAAAAAACAAGCCTCCTAACAACAATTTTGCTATTCCTCCTAGAGATACAGTGTAACAACACTTGTTTCACTACATTAGCCTCTATGCCTTTGTACCTCCACAGTAACCACCTTCAGTTTCACAGGAGTTCATAAATCAGACAGGTCATTTAAGGCTGCAATTGCACACAGCGAAAAACTTCCCCCCCCTCAAAGGATGACATCCATAATACTGTAATTTAAAAGATAAGAAACCTTCCATCCAACCAAGAGATATCTTTTTGGAACTGACCTTTCCTACTCAGTTTAAAAATCACAAGTATCGTTATACATAGGCCAAGTGGGAAGAGTTAAATCAGTTCCTCTGCCAAAAATTCTATATAGTTTCTTTGCTATTAAGTGTAGCAAATAGCCTGCACATTATAGTAATCACTCAGCCTTCAAACACATTAAATAACAATAAATATTTAGTGAATATACAAAAAGGGTGTAATATAGTGAAAGTAAAAAATTAATTGGAAAGTTTGGGATCTTAAAGAGTAGCATCAATGATAACACTTTAAAATAAATAAAAAATTAAAAAAGGATAATTCATTCTTAAGACTTACAGCAATTATTCTATCTCCCACAGTAAGGGAACCGTCTTTGGCAGCTGGGCTTCCGGGCACAACAGCAGCAACAAATACTCCATTTTCTAGACTGACTCCACTATCTGAAATACACACAAAAAAGAATTTACTCCTGCAATTCAAATACCTTGCTCAAACAGCATGTCCAACGTGCCTGCACAAGAAAGAAATATAACTACCAAACCAAATGAATTTCAATTTCTGAAAACCCTTTTAAAAAAATAAGAACAGAGTGGAGGAAAATAGGGATTTTGAATATCCCAAAATTTAATATAATCATACAAAGATGAGGTGACTGACAGGTTTAACAGCCTTGTCTAGACTCCCAGTAACGCTCCAGACAGGCAGCTACCTAGAACTATTGAAAAAAAAAAAAAACAACAACACACACCACCAAACACCAAAATCCACCCAAGAACAACAAGCAAAACCTGTAATTACAGATTGAAGCTGGCATCAATATTAGCATTCTTAGTTTGCTAAAACCAGTTAATGAAAATCCCTATGTAGGAGGAAGTAACAGTTTCAGTGGGATTTAGGCAGAGGCTCAGAACATGTACCTTTACGTCAAGCCATTTGTGGCTGAACATGTATCATTTACGTACATCTTTTATAGCTGTTACCTTTATGTCCAGAAACATTGATGTGAAGAGGTGTTATCACTCGTCCACCTAAGGACTTCCTTCTTCGAACCACCATGTTAATAACACCTCCTCCATTTAGAACAGCCTTTATAACTTGCTTCTTATCCTTATTAGTAAGATCCACATCATTTATCTTCAGCAACCAATCATTCACTCTGGTAGATAAACAGAAATAAGCAGGTCAGTGTTACAAGCATACTTTGCTGGACACAGCACATGAATAACATTCATGAAAAAGGATGCAACAGAGCTGATCTCAATATGCTATTCCTTAATTATCCGGAGTTCTCCATTCCTGAAAAAGCATTAAATAGCAGCTAAATGAAAACCAGGATTTCTAGTCTGCACTTCGCTAGCAAAAAACATATCCTCAAATCACTAATGACTGCTGCTTGTTTAAAAGCAACTCTTTGGACAGAGAAGAGTTATTAAAAACCTCCTATCGGCACAAAGAACAAGAGCAGGTTTCAAATTATCCTTGCTCTACTCTCCTTTCCCCTTGCCCTTCCCCAATAGCTCACCCTCATGTCTTTCCCACAATTTAAATAAATAGATCAAAGTTTGAGGAGATAATAAACGGAGCAGGAGAGACACAGAGAAACAAAAGACCATTTCAAATCCTGGTGAGTTTTAAGGGATGAGTCAAACAGTGTTTAATTTCTGTAATGCTTTTAGGCATTAGTCTTCTCAGTGCAATTTCCCAACCAACATTAATAATATACACATGACCAATGATAAAAAAGAACTTTAAAAAAATGGAAAAAAATTGAAGACAATTTACAATATGCTCATATATAGTTCATTATGATCGATAAAAGACAAGTATCTTCCAAAGTCAAACCCTACCTTAATCGACCATCAGCGATACTTCCTTTGTCTACTTTGGTAACGAAGATCCCACAGTCTCCAGGAAGGTATGGCTCATTCACGCCTTCTGCCACATCAAAACCAAGTGCTTTCAAGTCCATATCATCCTAATAAATATTGTTAACAAGTGACTCAATGGCACTGGCAACCACTGTGGCATTGCCTATAGCAAGAGGCGTTACTGCATATTTGTACAATGCACTTACATTTACAGGGTACCTGATCTAGGGAAGTTTTTACGTTTTGTACTTCAATGTATAACCTCACATTTCTCCTGGTTACTAGGCACCCTCTGGCATTAGAACGATCCTCCTCCCTCCCATTAAGGCTGAAATAATGTAGAAGGGGAACTTCACCAAAGAGGAATAGGAAAGCAGAAGTGCATGCAAGAAAGCACGTTCAGACACATATAACCTGTTTTAAGGTATGATGCTGGATGTGTTATGAGAGAACAAGGACATGTTCCCCAAGAAAAGGCATTACTTGGGGAAAAAACAATTGTAAAAGTAAGGAAACAGCATTGCATCTTAGTGATGAACTCAGAAAGACATCCACTTGGATATGGCTAAAGACCAGAAGTAAACAGGAAAGAAAGCTCTAACATTACGGGGGACCATTTCTAAATACAGATTAGAGGCGATATTCTACCAACTCTGGCCAAAACACATCATCTTTGATGTGAAAAGTGATAAACATCTTTAACAAATCAGTCATTGAACCAAGCATGAAAATTTTAATTTAGTGTTTGCTTTGGTAAACAGCAAAGTCTCTGTACAAAAAAAAAAACAATTAAAGAAAATGAACTGGGACCAACTGATCACAAACTGATTTATTATTGCTATTTTCAGTGTTAAATAGTACACTTATAAAAATTAGCAAACTCTACTTGAAATCACCTGGACCAACCATCTCAACATACTGAAGGGAAATGATACTTGAAATTTAAAATCTAACATGCAAAAATTAAATAGAGCTTAAATCAGACATGTAAGGCATGGTCCTATACATGGTTTGATGACTAATCGCTTTAAAATCAGAAGAGCATAAAGTCTTCAGGGAATGCAAAAGAGGTCTGATAAAAGCTAAATATTAAAATAAGCAAAAATATGAATATTTACCAGAAATTGAGCTAAACCTGCCAAAAATATACTAAAATCCTTATGATTCTTCCAAATACTCTATGTAAGAAAAAAGTTCACAGGGAAGAGCATGGGGCTGACAGAAAATAAAGACTGAGCAGAGATCAGAGTATCACTGCACAGTCTCAGAGCTGAAAAGTGAATATTATTTCTCCGAGTTTTGAGCTGAGTGATTATGTAGAACATGAGTTTAAGCAGACAGGTGAAGTTGAAGCAAAAATAAAACGACTTAAATGTATTCAACTCTATAATCTCCATCCTGGAACTTAAATGCTGGTAGGACAGCAACGAGTTTCCCATATCAAGGTTGACACAATATTATTACTATAATTTGATAGCAGCAAGTGTAATCCCTATGTTTAGGAAAGGGACACATATATTCAAATGAGGAAGTCTGTGCATTTGATCTCAGTGATGCAAACATTTAGAAAAATCCTTGAAGTCAAGAATAACTAAATAACTGCACATGAATGGAAAAGTCATCAGGCTGCAATGTTGTTTACCACAGGTACAGTGTGTGCTAGACGTACTAATTTTACAGACAATGGAAAAGCAAAATTGTTAGTTCACAGTTAAAATAGAGAAGATGGCAACGCACAAAATTTAATGATGAAGGAGTTGGTCAAAACAGATGAAAAAGTACGGTGAAAGGGGAATTGCTATCCCAGAAAGAATTAACAGATGGTGGTTCTGATGGATCAGTACTGGTACGCAGTTCATAGTCTTTTCAATCTATATATTTCAACATATAGTAATACTAAATAATATTTTCAGTGTAAAAAAAGGAATGTATTAGTGATTTTGTTGGAATGCACCATCAGAACACAGCCAGATTGGAAGACCATAAAAAAAGATGACCCCAAATACTGCAGTAAAATAAAAGGGGTTTAATTTGGCAATCACAAACTTTGTCGTTCAGGAATGAGAAAGAAATTCTGGTATATGCAGAGGCTGTTATAAATGAGACACAATCTGGAAGACCACCTGTGTGTTCTATGTGGTCAAAAAAAATTACTATTATCAAACAATGTGATGTGCCAGCCAAAAATTTCAAATAGAACAGCATAGAAGACTTGCATACAAAGCAGCAAAATAAAAAAAAAAAAAATCTATACTACAAAGAAGAAAAATAAAATTAAATGGAGAAAAGTACTACTAGGATAATGAAAGGATGTAGAGGTTATCTGGAAAGCTAAACGTAAGAACTTTATTTAATATGTCAAAAGGAAAAGGGATTTAACTTCCTCTACAGTCAAGCAAGAGAAATAAGCATCCCCTTTCATCCCAGATATTTAAGCTGAAGGGCAATGTTGCCCTAAAATACATGTTCATCATGAATAAATACTTTTAATACTTTAAAATTTCTAAGCATTGAATCTGAGCAAAAGTAGGAGAAATAATTTCATGTAAAAGCTTAACTATTTTATGCACAGATTCTAAGTGATGTTGCCTATAAGAGTAAAGGACTAGGCTCTCTAATGTCTGTGTTTCCATCACATCTTAAGTTCAGGTTGCCTTAGCACTGTCACTTCTGCAATGAATCACTAACTTTAAGAACACTAAATGTTTAACTTAAAACATTTTTATAGTACATAGACCTAGATACCCTGCAAGATCAGATGGAGGAACTATTTTTATTTATAATTCATATGAAGAAAAACACAAAGCTTGTGTATAACAGCTTGGTTTTGCCAACTACTTTCACCTAGATGTTACTGCACTTGCAGCATATGTGTGTGTGGTTTCCCGCACAACAACAGAAACCAAAAAACCCCCACAATTAGAGTTATTTTTAATCATATGTAGTATTAAGACGTCATAATTGACTTCAAAGCTATCCAATATATAAGACAAAGCAGTCCGTGGTTTTGACTTACTCTGTCTTTTTCAAATTCTACCACTTCGGTCTCCCACTCCAGAGAATCTGTGTCTATGGCTGAGTCATGGGAACTATGGGCCATCAATTGACGGAATCTGGCCTCCTTTTCCAACTGATTCTCCATCTTCTCCCTAAGCAAAGAAAATAATTATTTATAGACACAGACATTCCTTCTAAATAAACTGATACACATTGTTATCATCGTGAGATATCTTATATTTTGCTTCCTAAATCAAAAAATTCAAGCTGTGCCAAAAATTTGCCCCATGCTTCCATCTTTCCAACATTCTTGGGATGCTGTCAAACTGACTTTCCTTTTCAATATATTGTCCTAACATAGTCTTACAATTTCTGCATTATTTTTACATGACTGAAGTGTACAACTAGGTTTCTAACACCTCCCAAAATGCATTTAATTTACACTCAGATGAGCTGCATCAGTATGCCCAGGACAACTGAGACATGATAAATACCGACAGCAAAACCCCTTCCACAACCCACTGAGATGATGCATCATCTTGACCTTGCATTCATAAACTAGTGAGAACACAGCTGGGAGGAACTAAATGGCAGTTAATCCAACTTCAGTGAAAGAATCCCATATTGCTTAAGTGTATCTCCACAGTACAAAGCTTAGAATATGTGTCTCATAAATAAGATAAAAAGGTTAAGACAGTACAACTTAGGATCCTGCCGATCACAATAATTTCCATGATAACTAAAAATACAGGCAATGTTTCCATGTACAATGACACGAATATCTGCTGCCCACAGCTATAACATCATACGGTTCACTTATGAACACAGCTAACAAACAAAAGTTTTTATCACAAACTTCCATGCAGTTTGGTCATTTCTCTAACATACTTCAGCTCCTTCAGTTCACGAACAGCATCGTTCTTCTGCTTTCTCATGTCATCCAGATTGCGAAGAGCTTCAGCCAAGTCGCTCACAGCCCGGTCTCTCTCCCTCCTTAAGTTGTCACACAAAGTCCTTCAAAAGCAAAGAAGTTTCAATTTACTTACTTAAAACTATCAAAGTAACACACTAGTTTTACCCTCAGTTCCTTACATGCGTTTAGTAGCAAATATGTCAGGTACTATTTGTGAAATGTCCCCAGAGACAAAGAATTATTTGCAGGACTATAGTTGTAGAATGATTAAGTATGTCATGCCTAAAAGAATGCATAACTTGTCGTTCCTACGTAGCTGTGCTGTTAGGCTCTACAGTGTTTACTAGACACATTATGGATATGAAACCACAGACAAATCAAAGTATCTTGTAAGGTGCTCTCAACTTTTAGGAAAAAAAAATTAAAAATCACCCTTTGACAGCTAATGCAGAGGTTGAAGAAAGTGTTAGCAAAATCCAGCACGTCTTAGAATTGCATCAACTGCATACAAGGTGTCACAAAGGTCACTCATGTACCATCTAACATTCATTTACCGTATACTTTCCCTTTCTGCAACAATCTTATCCCGCTCTTGAAAGGCCCAATCTCTCCTACACTTGGCTACTTCTGCTTCCTGGACAGCTTCCTTTAGTTCTTGTGACATTGCCTCATACTGTTTCCGAAGCATTTCAATTTCTTTGTTTGCTCTTTCTATGTCTAGGGTAGCAGAATCTTGTATCTAGGAATTAAGAAACATAGATAAGTACTTTAGGCACAATTTTTAGGTAAGTATACACAAACAGCTTTCACCATACATATGTTGCCTGACATATTCAACTCTCATGTTTTCATGAAAAATGAAAATGGCAACTTTGGGGGGAGTGGGGGGGGGGGGGGTAAAATAATATATTTCATTCAGTGGCACACAAATTTGTGCAAACACAATCTACAGGAATAAGAATCCCCGCTTCAAAGTATCATCAGTGAACATTTTGTATTTCAAAGATAACATTCCATGCTTCTATCCTGTTCTGCTTAGCAGACAGAAAAAAAACTTCAAGGATATTTAGAAATCAGATACACTATTATATGCAGCTACAACACAGATTTTCTGCATTAATGTCTGTTATTTACCCTGGGACAACTAAACATACACGTTCACAACACAGACTTGTGATTCACACAGGTCCCTTAACTCCAAAGCAGAGCAATGGAATTCCAAAAACATTTTGTTTGAATATTTCTTGTTTTAGATAAGAATTACTTTCCTTTTAAACTAACTTGTTGTTCTAACATTCTCTATTTTGAACAAGAGAGGTGGTGACAATAGTGAGACAAATACACATAGAATACTCCAAGCTTGCAGCACAATGAATGCCAGCCAACTACAACAGTACAGTCCACCACAAGCACTGAAGGCCATGGGCTTGCAAACAACTGTGTGTGGTTAATTTCAAGAATATAAATAAATCTAATGAATTTGACTAGACTTGCCATTTGATTAAAGTTGAAACTTTGGAGGAATGTTTTTAAGACCTAAATATATGTAAATCAAAGAGAGACTACTATGTCATGATTAATACACTTAACAGGCTCTTTTTCTCTCTAAATGAGTTATAATTATATTCAAAAGTAAGAGACAACTGAACCTTAAACCTCAGGTTTACATTCTCACCTCAACATTAAAGAATAAAAATTGCAAGAAATAAGACCAAACAGAGGCTATGAAGAGTCATGTCTGGCCTTTTGATTGTCTCTTTCATTTCCAAGGATCATTTTCTTCTCTTCCAGTCAGCTGGCAGGAAAAAGACAACCAAAAAACCCACTCAGATCAACAAACTGATATTTATATTTGAAATGTCAATTACTGATTTGGAATCTGCCAAAGGTGAGCATCTGAGTTCAGATGCTAAGTCACAGCTAAGTTCACCCAAACTCACTCAGCTTCCTTGAGAAAAGCACAAGCTTCCAAAATCCCACTGAGGCAACAAAGAACAAAACACAATGAAAGATTTGTTTCCAGTACAACTGAAAACCTAGTTTAGTTGCTTCCCCAGACACTCCTTCGGGATCGTCAAATCCGTACAACAGGTAAGACTAAGAACTTCTTTGTACTGCTAAGGGGTTGGTATTCAATGCAAACAAGTTTAATGAAAAGAACCCAAAATATCTAGTTTAATATTAAGTAATTTTTTATTCCTTAGTCATTTCATTAGCATAAAAGTTGTGATACTATGCATTTGCATACTACATTATACGTAAGTAGCTACAGTGGTATGTGGATTGATGTTCAGTATTGTGCACAAGACGAGAGCATCAGTTAAGTGCGCAGAATTACAGGAATGTTAACCCACACAAGAGACATTAATTGTCAGAATAGTATATTTATACTAAGAACGTGTACAGATTAGAAAATTTACCATCACATTTCAATTAGCTTCTTTTAGGAAGAAATATCTAACATCCTGAGCAGGTCACAGGCAAGAACAACGCATGTTATAGATAGCAACAAGTCTACCAGCACGTAATAAACTGCCTAGCCACCTGCTGGATCACAATATTTTATTTGCCATTTATTTTTACAAACAGAAACTTAATACGAAGCATGACTATATTTTCTTTCACACAAAAGTTCTGTCATTATGTCTTGAAGAATATAGGTACATTTATACATAGGCATGTTAGAGCAACGTGGGGAAAAGGTGGAAGACACACAGTGTGCCCAGATCTTTAACTAATCTCTTGAAAACTACTGACCCTTTGAAGCTAAGAAAGAAAAATGCACCTGTGAAGACTTGCAATACCTGACGGGCTTGATAATATTCCCTTAGTAGATGATCTCTCTGGATGATAGCTTCTGTTCTTTCTTTCCTGGCAACATCTCTTTCTTCCTTCACTGTTTCTATATCCTTGCAAGCTTGGTCAAGTTCCTTCTGCGCCTCAGCTTTGTCCTTCACTTCATGACAGTATTTTTCCAGTAACTCATTCCTCTCACAAATTGCTCGATCTCTTTCCACTAGAGCTGAGTTTAGCTCCTAAAACAAGATCCATTGTTTGCAGTAGGTTAAGTACAGAAGGAAATAGTTCATCTTTCCAGCTGCATACACACTGACACCTTAAAAGCCTAGGGAGTTTACCATTAATGTTCTGAAAAATGGGAGCAAAACAGGACTGTGCTTACATTACATATAAGTAAGTACTATCAAAGAATATTAAAAGTTGTATTAAAGACATCACACCATCACATTAGCACAGTGCTATGTCAAAAGTAAGCAAGAATCTGGGAGCGCTCACAGTTTTAAGAAACCTAAATGAGGGAATGTTATTAACCAGTCAGACTTGGTGTTTTTAGAAAAGGTTTTAAATATGGCAAAGGGTAAGAATATGTTGCAAATATTTTTAAGCAACTGCCTCAATTTTACAGGACTGAAATAATTTAGACAATCCAGCTATGTAAGTATCTTATAGCTTCCTCGTAAGTTTTAAATGGACATTAGAGTTATATGCCAGTAAGATACCAATGTGCAAACTACAGAATGTTCAAAGGTAAAACTACAGGTATGCCATAAAGCAGAATGACAGTACATCTTATTAAATGTGGAATTCAACTGCATCATAACAAAAAAGATGCAGCAAATAATAGCTCTGAAATACAATCTATCCTTTTAAAATAGTTTAAACCAGATTTCCTATTGGAATAATGAGGCATTGAAACAGTTGAATTTCATGCCACTAGATTTTTAGACGGCCCAGTCCTCTAGAAGCATTCAGCCAATGGCTACAAAGACGTCCTCCTACATATAGGCGCTCCTAGCTGGAAACTATTCATGTTTTGATCTCCAAAAGATTACTAGAGGCAGCTGACATCCCAAAAGCTAAAGAACGAAAGGGTACAAATACTTGAGGATAGAAAGACACCATGTCATAAACTGACTTCCATTCTGTTTTCCTCTACAGTTTTCAAGCAGTAAGACTGAATATTTAAAGTATGGGTGACAATTGCATTTTTCTGTACTAACATGATTGTTTTTGAGATACAGCATCTAATTAAGGCTAGTCAGGCTGTTAAAACAGTTCTACAATGATATTAAAAGAGTTATTTTTGCTGTAGAGTAACAGACAAGCAGTACAATTAATGACTCACTCTGTGAACTTTAAACATATCGCTGAATGTCAATTACCAGAGCACTCAAGTTTTTTCAACATCAGTAAGAGCTTCCGTTGCTCAGTACCTCTGAAGAGAGAAATCCCTGACCCATCTGGTAGTGCAGACAAGTTTAGTACTGGAAGCAACGTTTTGTACAGCTTAACTATAGTCTGTATAAAATGTGCATTCAAATGCGTGTATAAAACTTACACAAAAATATTAAGTCTTTTCCCGCATGCAGCTGAGATGAAAGTCATCAAGTATCAAGGCAGAGGGAAAGTTCTCAGCAAGCCCTTCATTAAACAAGAATTTACAGTGCTTTAAGGTGATTGGAAAAAATACATATTGCCACAGTTTATTCCAGCATGCTCAATATAAACTATCTGAATAAGAGCAGCCATTGCCTCCAGTGGTCAGCAGTAAAATTTCACCTCTGTCATCTTCCTGTGACATTTGCACAAAATTACATGACGGCACAGGGCCATGTGCCATTTGGTGCTGACTACAACAGCTTCTGTTTGGAAACATTACAGCTGTTTGGTTTGAAGTATGATTCTGAATTTGTGAAGAATTCTTATGTTTGAAGGAAGTTCTCCCATCTGATTATAGTGCAATAAGGATAAAATACAACAGGTCTATTAAACAGAGGGGAAAGCTGACTACCACTGAGATGAAACACAACATTCTAAGTATTTGCTGGAGCAAAAGATTATGCCAAACAAGAACACTACTGAGGAAAGTAGAGGGTGATGTCTATAACATCTATTCCTAGCTGAGTGGCCAAACGCATGGGAATTTGATCCAAAACTATCCACAGTGCAAAATCCTGAGATTTCTTCTATCATCTATAAATGCCAGACAATTAGTACATTTTGGATGTAGTTTAACCCATTATGTTTGAGCATGTGTACCCAATAAAGCTTAAATATCTAACTAGGAAACTGACTGACCTCTTCAGTAACTGCTTACAAAATAATGCTTAAAAATAAACCTCTTCTCCATTTCAGTTGCTTTTGCATTTGTTTAGGACAGGAGAGGTACACTAGCAAACACACGCCTCAGAGAAGAAACTACATTTAAAATGACTTAAAACGTATTCAGTGCTGTTTTAATCAGTCAATGGGCAATATGTAATAGGGCACTTAAAGCTGCTATATGTCACAAGGAAAGCGAAGACCATTAAGTTAGATTTTGGCAAGCACCAGACCAACTATTCACTGACAGGATTAATCCCACTTACACAGAGGCATCTTTCAGGATACTATTTCAAGCGAATGTGTCACTTGATCAATAAATTTTTTCAACCCTTCAAACATTTGCCTTGCCAGAACTAGAAGATCCCTTATGCACTGAATGCAGCTGCAGCAAGCCAGTGCTATGTGACACAGGACCATACCTGCTCACAAGCAGAAGAGTCATAGCTACAGGAAAGGAAAACAGGAAAAAGAAAACTCACAGTACTACTATTTTACACCTTTTAGTATATTATAGAAGCAGTTATTTCTGCTTTCTGATGGGCCAGTTCTGAGGGTGAAGAAATATGCATGTTGTGCCCTGCCAGCATCTCACTCACCAGTGCCAGGCTCTTTCTGGTTCTTACTAAAACATTCCTTCCAGTCATCTAAGGTAGGCGAGAATACCCATGTATCTAAAATTTTAATTTCCTGCCCCTTAAAGCATTTTGGCAAATTCCTCATAGTGCCACAATGACAGATATAACAAATTGGAGCAGAATGACTCATTGTGGCTATTTCCATCAGTATTTCTTAGTAGCTACCCTGATCCCACTGAAACCAACAGACATTTCTATTGGCTTAATGGTTTCAGTGAAAGTAGAACAGGTAGGAAACATGTATTAAAACCTCACTCACTGTAGAAGCTAAATTACTTATCTGACAAATACACAGGGTTGAAAACTATGAATTCTTAAAACCAGAGGTTAGTTATTTTTAAAAGCTCTGATGCCATATGTCACAATCCACATTATGTCCCTTGAAAACGGTGTTATTTAAAAAAGCTCCACATCTTAATTTTTCACACTGGGCATTTTGTTCAGATGTAATGCTGCAAAAAATGTAAAATGAGATTTATAGGCAATGGAATACGTTTGCTTGTATCTATTTCATGCTAAATTAATTATTTGTAAACCAAAAGATCAAGTGAATGCATGTCAGCTGATATGAAACCGAGCAGCAAACTGTGTTTCAGAAATCTTAACAGCATCATTTTAACATAGTTGTGATATAAGCATTTCAAGAACACATTGCTGAAAAATACAAAGTTCTGGTTTCACACACTTTAAGGCATGCCTAAGTTCTAGTGAAAAATCTTCAAAATATCTTTAACTTAAAGGCAGAAAGAGGGCAAATGAGCAAGAACATGCATGTCAGCACAGGCTTTGCATAAATATTTGAGACTACTTTATCATGTACCGTCTTAAGTCATAGTAGATAGTATCCAGTGGTTCCTGTAGAGGTTAGAAGTCAAAAATAATGAATATTTAGAGCTATATTGTTACAAAGAGCATTACTTGAGAAGGCATAAAAGACTAATGCAGTAAAGGATGGATTTATAATCAGCAGAACAGAATTAAGTGAATAGCAAATTTCAGCTGATAGGTACTCTATTCAAACATGGAAGCTTAATAAATTGATGGTAAAACAGACTGCTATAGGAAAACATCAGCGCAGAATTTCCTCTTTGCAGTGCATTCTTATTTTCCATTAATCAGTCATACATTTCTGATTCTAGCACCAACAATGTATACTCATTTCCCTTCTCCATCAAAACAATAGGTTAGTACCTGTCTTAAAGCTTCCATCTCTTCACTAGCCACTCGCTTCTCAGAAGAAGTGTTCTTCAGTTTGGACTCTGCAAGCTCCAGCTCTGTTTGAAGCTTATCTACCTCTTTGATTACTTGATCTCTCTCACTCATTATGAGGCGGTATTCACTAAAAACTGAATCTCTTTCTTCCTTGTACTTTTCTGCATCCTTTGCTGCTTTCAGCTGCATTGTTTTGAACCTTGTCACCTCTGATTGCAATCGCTCCATCTCTCTCTGCAACTCTTTGTTTTGTGCTGTGGCGTTGCTTAGTTCCTGCTGTACTGATTCAAATCTAAAACCAAGCAGAAACATCAGTAAGATACTTGTTCCTCATTTTCCTTTTTTATACATTAAGGATTTGGCTGGATAATCAAATGTATCCATTGGCAAAACATAACCACAGAGGACTTCTTAGACAATGTACTCTCAGTGCTGCAAAATAAAAATTAAACTAATTATTGCTTTAGGAATATTAGTGAACCTTCAAGAATATTAGAGAACCTCTTTAAGGAACTGCAACATAAAAATTGTTAGAAATAATTTAGAACTAGTTTAATTATTAAAAGTAAATTTCTAACAAATTATTCTAAAGGGAATGCAAAACATTGCCATTATTTAATAGCACAAGTTTAACTTTATTTACTGCGTTGAACTCTGCTCATCTTAGAAGTTAATTCCTTTTCCCAGCACACACTCTCAGGCATGTGGGAAGAAGGGAAACAAATGCAGAAATTGGAAAAAAAGAACAATTTCCACATGCCCAAATATGCCACAAGGTTGGTAATGGACAGGTTAGAGGAGAAAAAAAAGTCGGTTTGCAGTAAAAATGCAGACGATGGAACTAAAACCAGGTAATTTAAACATTACTGTTTATTTTCATCAGTAGGACATCCAGTAAAACTGAAATGCAAAACTTCAAAAAAAATTACTTTTTACATTTAACACAGATGAAAACATGTATTTTGTCACTACAACCTACTGAACTACGGCACAATCAATAAAAGGACATAAAAAGTTTGATTCAATTTATAAGCATCAACTTCTGTGTTTATGTTGACAAATCTTTCTTAGAAGTAGGAATATAATTCCACACACAAGTTCACAATTAGGTTTGAAAAGGAACTTATTCTAAGAGCAGTGTTTTACCACTACTGGACACTAAGATTTCCTTGCATGTTTTTTCCAAAGCTCACAGCTAAATGCAATTGATGGAAACACTGTACCTAACTTGGTGGGCTTTAGGGTTATCCAAATTTCAGGTGGCCACAAACCTCTGGCAGACTTTGATCTCTCTCACACACCTCACACTGTTTAAAAGCACAATTTCTTGTCTAATCCAGCATGTTGCCTGACTTTTCCCAAGGAAGAGCTGTAAATCGAATTTTAAATATTTCCTTGAAGGCCTCTGTATTCAAGGCATTGTCATAGCTTTACCAAGGCATCTGCCAGTAATTTCAAAACCATTGCCCTGCTCCTTTTGGGAAGTTCTTCAGCTTAAGAGATCATCAGGCTGGCAGTACAGAAGACCTAACATATTACAGTCTGGATTTCTTTTTTCTTTTCAGAACTGTAAGAATGAAGGTAAGAAGAATATACTATAGGAGAAGTACAAAGATGTATCAGAAATCTAAGAGACTATGCCAAACAACCTCATCATCACGTGAGAACCCACAGTACATTTGCAAACTGTTTGGGGCTCAAATCAAGGACAACTGGCAATGCACAGGGTGGAGGGGAGGAGAAAAAATTTAAGGCAATGTTTGCCAAGCAAAAAAAAAAAAAAAAATCATCAGTACAGAAGAAAAAAAATACACCAAAAAAACCCCAAACCAACCAACCACAACCACCATACTAGCATGTGGAAGTGGTCAGAGGGAGAATGGAAAGTCTCTGCCACAGAAGGACATTTATATTAAAAAGTGATAATTGAGGAAACCCGAAAGCAAAGTCTCAGCTGAAACACCTTGGTCCTGCTTGACCTTGCATTGCCTCCTAAGGAGGAAATACAGGCAGCTGGATCAAATTCTCACAGATGCTTTCTGTACAGAAAGCCTATTTCTAACAACTGTTGTGAATGGGTTGCAAGGAGCAGGGTTGGATGGATCAGTAGCAGTAAGCATGGGTTTATAAGGAGCAACCAATACTGAAAAGAATCCTCATCAGGACTACCTGCTTTGTCTTCAATGCAATTGCAAACTACAGGCAGACCTGTCTGAGTGCCACAGCCAAAAGCTCAAAATGCAGAGGCACATGTGTAGCATAAGGTTTAGCACATAGGAACTAGATAGCCAGATAGCCATTAGATCTGCAAACTATTCACCAGCTAAATCATCTTGGTAGCATTCATATGCTGTGTGTTATTGTGACAATGTTACAGATAAAAAAAGTCTGAACACTTTTCTGATATTTTTTAAGACCAAAGATTAACTCAAAATGAGACCTGGGCCATCACTGCAGTCTTACTCTTCCCATTCTCTTTAAAACCTATTTTGACTGTATTTAACATTTGGTATTATTAATAATAATTAAAAAAAAAATCAGTGCTGCAACTTGTGACCCATTCATCCTCAAACTACAAGCTTGTTAAGTCTTATATTGTGAAAAGTACACATACCTGAAACATTTTAAAAATTTTTCCACCAGTCACCCAGAGAAATATGGGTTTGGTTATGAAGAAAAGATATAAACACAAGACAAATAAAGGTTTCTATAAATACAAACTAGCAAAAAAGAAGTCCAGACCCCAAGCCAATGGAATAAAATGCAAAAATTCCTGAAGTTCAGTTATATTAATTTAGTTGGATCACTGGTTCACAGGAACAGGAATCTCTTTCATGAAATTCTTAAAATCAACCCCTGCTCAGTATCAAACCACACCTTCCTCTCAAAGAGACCTAAATCATAAGGCCATAATACAAATATGCTGAGCTTCTGCATGCATCAGCACGGTTGCAGTGTTTCTTGTAGTATATGTTAGGCTTTCCCTCATTTTCAGGAATCCATGGCAGTTTAAATTACATAACTTATTCTCCTATTACTCATATTCTCCTATAACTTAATTAGGTGTATCGCAACTATGTACATGCTATTCATGTGTACGTTATTAGCTATGCTCAATCTCACCTTTTTGAAATATTAAACGTCTATGAATGTGGAAAAAAACATTTTTTGGCTTTGGTCTGTGGGAGTTGTGTATTATCCCTAACTGATGTCAGTGAGAACACTCTCAACATGCCCACGGATGCTCTTTGAATTCCTTATGTACATTAGCATTCTTCCTACCCCATATGGGTAACTGTTTAGGCTGAGTATCAAGGAGAAGCAGAAAAAAGGTTAGGCGTGGTGTGACAATAGTGTTTGTGCCCTTCTGTTTTGGCATTTGTGCTGCTCATAGCAGCAGTGCCTTCTCAGTGAAGCAAGACTCCCAGATGTCTGCATCCAGTGAACTCTGCTGCCAACCTGAAGCTCTGTCTCAGGGTCCCACATAGTCTGCAATTCTAATATCATCAAAAGTTAACTTATGCTTGAGAACACCTTCATTTGCTAAACACCTTTTAGAAACTAGATCTTCTTATTGAGGATATTATATATATTGAGAATTTTATCTTTAAATACAGATATATATGTTCATGGGCTCAGCACCCACTGAGGAGTTTGTTTGGAACACTAAGTCCGAGGTTTAACAAAACTTTGGCTGTATTTGATTCCTGTGTCTACAACTAAAAATAAACATAGCTTGAAAGGCAGAATACCCCTTTGTCACATGAGCTAAACAATGGTTAAAATTCTCATACAATTCCAAAACCCTAACTGCAAAGTCATTTTCACAAGAAAAAACACCATTTCTCCACATAAACATCCCCATCACAACTTCTAGGACTTTCCAGAAAATCTCTACCACAGAGAAAATAAGATGCTACATCAAAATTTTTACTGCCTTCACAGAATACCTCAAAGGTATCAAACCCCAATTATACCTTCTAAGAGAGGATGAATATTGCTGCTGAAAATGTATTGCTGTGTCCCTTTGCTTCATTAACATGTCAATCTGTTTCTGAAGACGTCTGTTCTCCTCCTCAGCCTGTTCTAGGCGGCTCAGATCTGTATTGTGACTTGCAATCTTCTCATTGTATCGTTTCCTTAGGGCATCGTAATCCTTCTTCACACCCTCTAGCTTGTCCATTGCTGTATCATAAAGTTTATTTAATATCTCTGATGATCCATTTTGCTTCATAACCTAAAAAAAAAAAGCCAGAAATTGTATTAGTAAACTCAGGCTTTAATCAGTCCAATAAATTTGATTTAAAATATATATAAGAAACGATATTATAACAAAAATATATTAACAAATTTTAATAATCATTCTTTTCAATGACTAAGGAAACACTGAGGCTCGTCTAAGCATTACTGTTAGTCTAAGCTTTACTACATCTGCTTAATGTTAACAGGCAAAAAAAAAAAATCTGCCTTATCACAACATTGAGAGTACAATTTTTAGAAAAATCTCTCTCTAATGGTAATTGCTACCAACAGCTATTAAATCCACGTTGTTTTCAGAGTATTTTGTAGTTTTAGCAAGCAGTAGTCGTTATTTGATGACCGAGACGATAGCGGTAATTTAGGAAAGGACCACGAGGTGGCATTCATGACAGGTTGCCTGTATCCTCCATGAACAAATTAAATAATTTAAAACTTCAAGAGAATAAAATCTCCCCTAAATGTGTTATACACGAAGGCATATATTTTAATATTCATACAATATTTCATCTGAGAAGAACCCACAGAGGTTTGTGTTTCAAAAGCTATCCATAAAATATGAACAGGAAGAGAAAAATCCATCTAAACATGAGTAAAATCTGACCTTAATCTTAGTTTCAAATTAATTTCCATCACCAGAAGACTGTTGTTGTAAATAGCAACATTGACAATAAATGACCAGTAACAACAACAGAAAGCCCGTAATGAGCTTCAGCAAATCTAGTCCTTCCTCCTTCTCAAAAAGACAAAAAAATGTGCCTAAAATGAGGCCTTATTTCCCCCTATCTCTTTTTTTTTAATGCTATGCTCATTTTTTTCCTGTATTTCTCTTTTAAATTGACATTTGGCCTTGATGGAGTGGTGGGAAGAAACATGAATGCTCAACACAGAGACCTGGCAGGAATTTATATGATCTTAATATTAGCCTACAAAGGTATGTCCCTAACTATCTGAAAATAAAAAAAGTGTTAAAAAACTAGAAGGGAAAAAAAAAGACAGAAAACATGAGCTCTATAAACAGTTGAAACCAAACATACAGCAACTACCCCAAACATATAGCAACTATCCTACATGCATAAACTGGCTCCTCATTCTTTTGTGTCATATTCAGAGTAAGGACCAGTTCCTGAACATGGAAGAACCTGGATGCCTGCAGACCAAAAGGAAAGGTCACCAAAAGAGACTGCCCACTCTTTGCCTGCTACTCACTGCCCATAGGTAGCAGATAACAGCCATCACTGTCAGGAAACCACTTCTCTACACAGGTAAGATAAGAGAAAGTTCTTCAGCCTGACACTGGTCTCCTTTAACTAACCAAGATACATAAAAGCAGCAAGTTACTGTTCATAAAGTGGTCCCGCAACAAGGCTGCACTTTGGTGAGAGGCTCAGTGTCATGGCTATTTCTACACACATCCCTACCCTCCCCGGATTCAGTGGCATAACCTGCACAGAGCTGGACCCATGATTAGCTAGCATGCTGCAGTGAACCATTTCAGATAAACTAAACATGTGATAAACATAAAGGCATATGTAAAGTGTAAATACATGTTGATTTAAACCCACTCAAGAGAGCCATTTTCCTGAAGACTCCTTCCCAAAGCATTTTGAGAACAGGTTTGAGAACCAAGTATTTGAGAATCCAAACAGAAACAAACCACTTCTCACTGTCTAAAGCATATATGAAATGTCTTTTTTCTGAAAACAAATAATTAAATAAAAGAAGGACAAATATACTAGAAACTGAATGGAATTCAGCATGAAGTTGCTAACAGAGATTTGACAGAGGAAGACAGAAACGCCACAAACAGAAAGCAGTGTAATAAGGAAGGTCTCCCGTTCAAAATCCCAGTCTGAGTAGTAGTGAATAGTCCCAGCTGGACCAAGGAAGACAGCCATGGCAACAAGAAACTTCATATGAGAGCAGCAGAAACTTAAGCTGGTCAGCTGCTACACAGCAAATCCATGACAATGCCACACAGAGAGTAACACAATCAAAAGTTTTTGCTCTCTGAGGCTACCAAGATGTTTGTTTTGCTACGGCCCGACGACCAAACAAAACATCAGAGGTATCAACACAGTCAGACTAATTCAGATGAGAAATGACACAGACAAGATAAGACTCTTGGCACCCCTTCAAGACACCATGATTCACTCTTGACATGCTGAGAAATGGAGTTACACAACTTTCTTGCCGAGAGTCACATACAGAGTTTTCTTTAAAGGTTTAATCATGATGTCGTCACAAAACTGAATTTCTTTAAATAAATACAGACAATGATACTTCAACCTCCTTCTGTGCTGCCAGATAATTTCAAACTTCAGGACAGAACCTCAAAACCCAATAGCCTTCTCTCGGAGGTTTTACATCCCTGCTTTGCAGACTGGGAAACTGAGGCACAGAACAATTAAGCGATTTGCCCAGGTTTACACAGCAAACCATTTCTGCTATCTTCTGAATCAAGCCACTAAACCATTTCACAGCAGAATCCTCAAGATAGTGTTAGAGGAAAGGATCAAAAGGAAATACAAATCTTCACTCCTCTCTGCACTAGCCCTCCAGCACCTCCTAAAGCACCATTCAGCCTATCTAGCTTGCTTTGACCTTTGCCTCTCCCACCTCAGCAAATAATTATTTTTGTTTGCACAGGTTTTGCTTCTGAAGCCTAATGTTTGACTTGCAAGTTTGCCCTGTGAATCAGCCTACACAGAGTTAACCAAGATACTCTGTTCAACCATTCCACATGCTACTGTAACTATTTTAACTAAATGATCAGTTTTCAGTAGGTGAACCGTGGACCTGATATGACCAGCTGCTCCTTACTATTACTTTTCTTTCTTCAGAATGTGTGAACAACGTTGGCCCAGAGACAACCTGTTATATACAGTTCTGAAATGTCCACCTCTTCCAGTCCTGAAAAGCTTGTCTTTTTTCGTTTCAAGTTCAAAAACGTTAATCAACCTCTAGCTTTGTTCTAACTGAATACTGTCTGTAAATCTAAATAACCAAACTTAGCTCAGTCATTCTCCTAATCTTTACAGTGTCACTAAATTAATTAAAACCAAAACAAACCCATCTGTCACTCATTTTTTAATTGTGGTTCTTTCCAAAAAACAAACATAGCATGCAAGTTTAAAGCTAGCTCTGTCCCATAAAATACACTAGGAAAAGTTGTCTTATTAATCACTTTGCAACCTCAAGCTATGTTTTTGACACTTCTCCACCCACTTAAAAAAATATCATGCATATAAAATCTTCCTCATGTACATTTTTTTCATCTCTGCATCAAAGTTTCTTAATATCACCTGTCCCTCGTTCTTTTTGCCAGCTAGACAAAGAAAATCAATTAGTACCCAAGATCTCATTTTCTCCCCTACTGCTGTAAAATATAAGGCAGATGTTTTAGAATCAGTAAGACATAAAAAGGCAGCAATGCTGCACATTCAGTTTTATTGACTTATTTATCAAAGGAAAAATTCATGATCTCTTCTAGCATGTACACTAAAAGCTGTAGCTTACCTGCTGCTGCTGGCTGCGCAGGTCCGTTATCTCTTTCTGATCCTCATCATGAAGTCTCTTCATTTCCTCACATGACTGCTGGAGATGATTATGTTCTCGCACTAGCTGTGTGTTTTTCCTCTTCAAGGTATCCATGTCCTCCTTCAGCTGTGACTGGTCACTCAGTAGCCGACTGTGCAATGTGCTGTCATGGCACACAAAAAATGGTCTCAGATGTAAACTTGCCAGGACAAAGTCCTGGACTAATTTATTCAAAGCATGAGTCTCCTACCAAGAAAGCAGGTCAAACTAACTCAATTCTGCATACTTGAGTATACCAA
>NW_009633581.1:0-910 GCF_000690535.1 Cariama cristata
GGTTTGGGGGAGTCACCCATGAGGAGTGGAGGGGGCTCAGGGGGAGTCCTGGGGTCACCCATGGGTACTGGGAGCGCTTGGGAGATCCCCCCACCCCAGTGCAGGTGCCAACAGTGCTCTGCCAGGCGGCAAATGCAGGGCTGGAGCGTGTGCTGGGTGCCGGACACTGACCACGCTATCATTGCCACCCAAGTGAGAGCTGTGTCCTCCATGGTGTACTCAATTCCACCCCCCATGGTGTCCCCAGTGCCTGCCCCAATATGGCCCCAGTATCCCCCACATGTCCCCAGGGAGTGGTGGAGTGCTGGCTGTAGCAGCAGGGGGGTTTATGGTGTCAGGATGTGACCCGCTCTGAGTTCCTGGAGGAGGTCTGGGCCTAGAAACAATGGTGAGGGTGAGGACAGGGACATGGGGTTGGGTCAGGGGTCACAAGGTGGGGGGGGACAGATTGAGAGCCCAAGGACGTGTCATCCCCCCTCCAGGCATGGTGATAAGATCCTGCAGCAGTTGCAGGCGCTGGGACCATCACTGGAGTGGAGCTGCTGTGCCTGGTCCTGTGCCCTGCACTCCGCTCTGGCTGATGGGGAGGTGAGTGTGTCCCCAAGGTGTCCCCGAGGTGATCCCAATCTGTCCCCAAGGTGCACTGAGCCCCTCCATGTCTCGGCAGGTGAAGCCCTGATACGTGATGGGCCCCACAGCGCTGCAGACTCCTGGCTGTCCCCAACCTGTCACCTTCAGTCTCCTCGTCACCTTTGCTTACCCTGTGGAGGGTGGGGACAGTGAGTGGCTCATGGGACCCCCGTGTGGCCTCAAGTGTCCCTGTGTGCCCTCGTGTCCCACCTTTACATGTGGCCCTGTGCATCCTCTGTGCGCTCCTGGGTCCCCTTACATGCTCTGACATGAGTGTTCC
>NW_009633582.1:0-22104 GCF_000690535.1 Cariama cristata
CGGCGTGGGGCCGACAGCCGACTTTCTCCACAACCTGTGCGAGGTGTTCAAAGAACAGGCGATTGAGGCAGAAGAGAGTCATTTCGGAAAGGAAACTGGTAAGTCCTGAAGTAAATCAGCTGTTGGGTGCGCAGTGCAGTTACTTTGCCGGGCGGTCACCTCCCAGGCACGCGTCAGAAAACAGCTTACCTGCTCCTTGCCTTTTTCTCCTCGCAGTCATCAAATATGTGCTTTTGATGTGAGGAAATATTTTTCTAAAATCCGATAAAGTTTCTGAATAGTGAGGAAATAAGTCTGCCATGTGATATTATCGGTGTTCAGAGGGGTTGTGGTAGCGGTAACTGTTCTTGTAGTCGCAACATCTCTTGGACATAGGCATGCGTAGGTCGAGAAAGCAAAAAGTCTTATGTAGCTTTAAAGCTAAAATACTCTTTTGTTTCTCACTGTTTTTATAGGCTTGCATAGTAGTCAGCTGCCAAACATACAGCTCTTATGTCAGAGAAATTCCAGAGTCCTGGAACTTTTTCTTCATATTCTTTTTCTAATTACCTGTCTGTGGAAAATCTTGTTTTCTAATGATCAATAAATCACTTCCCATTTAAAGCAATGGTTTCCTGTCTCGCCGTTTGGTGGTGCCAAATACTTTTCTAAAAGAGACTTTTTAAGAAAGTCATAGAATAACTCCAATTATCAAGAGTTAGGGTTTTCAGTTGGTTGTCTTGGTATCATGATACTAATAAGACTTTTTCTCCCTCACGTACTGTTTGGGCTGTTTAATTAAAGTGACCCTTATTGCTCATTCTCATTATGAAGTCCCTTAGTAATTGACAGAATTTGAATATTACCACAATCAAAATCATGCTTTCTCTTTTCATCACAGTATGTAAACAATTTCATCTGCCTATATGAATGTACTTCTCTAATATTTTCCCTTGGGGATTTCAGCCCGCTTCCTGGAGATAGGTAAATATCATCAAACCTGACAGAAAAGCTGAAACATAGTGCAGCATAATTAGTTTGCCAGAAGTCAAATATTAAGTTAATGTCAGAAATAGAGCCAAGATCTGGAATTCTCTTTACACCTTATTTTTTTCAGTCCCTGAGCAACAGGTTGTAGCATCTATTAAGATTTTCTCTGCTTATTCGGTTTAAAATACTTTCTGTTCTTTGTCTTTAATGCTTTTCTTAATTGTTAGAAGATTGAAGTTTGCCTTAATTTCATCACCTGGTATAGGAAGCAGTGAATCACTGAGAATATCCCTCCCACACATGCACTATGTCCTTTTTGCAAATTCCAGTTCAATTTAAAGAAGTAAAAAGTTTATGTATATAATATTTCTAATTTTTGTTTTCATGATTAGGGTCACAGTTACTGAGTGATTTTAGTTTAAAGTGTGGTAGCTGTCTTGAGCTACCTGTCAGTATTATATAACTGTATTAAAAGGATGCTTTCCCTGTTATTAGGTCCCTTAACATGAATTTTGTACTTCTGGTATCTGAGCTGCTGCATTAGGTTATATCAACATAGCCTCAGGCATGTACTTTTAAGAGGGTTCTTAAAAATATTTGAAAAATTAGTTCTATTTTTCTTTATTATTGTACTTAGTATGCTGTATTTAGTTGATCTGTGAATGGCAGCAGAGTTCTGATTTTTTTTTTTTTTTTTACTGTTGAATGGAACTCGACTAAAAATAGCAGCTCTGCATATTACTAAGTTTTGCAGAACAATCAGTTTCTTGGAAGTTGATTATTATAAACTGTGCTTAAAGGGTACAAACTCCATCCTTGTTACAGACACGCTATTTCGTGGATCACCGGAAAGTGCGTGTGGTTGGAGGACAAGGAGGAGGAGGGGGTCATTCTTTTTATAGCGAACCCAGGAAAATATTTGGAGGTCCTGATGGTGGAAATGGAGGTGATGGGGGTCATGTAATTTTGAAAGGTAAAACTCACTACATCTGTTTTGTTTCATGTTGTCTTACGCTTAACACCCCTCCCAGCGAAGACAACCCTACGCGTATGGTAGGACATGGTAAATATCAAAAATGTTTAAATGGTTATTTCTGTATAAGATGTCTTTGCTTTTTAAGCTTTGTCCTGAGCTGTCCTAACAGAGACGTAAATGACACTCACAACCTTAGAAAGCATTCTGAAAATCAAGGTACTTAGCAGACGTTTTAGTGGCTGGTGCCTGACTGTGTTATGACGAGGCTGGGATTTGACCAAATTTTACTCTTAAGAGGGATAAAGCTGCTTCTACCACCACCCTGCTGAAAAATCTGCTAACCTAGCAAATGAATTTTCTAGAGTATTTTGAAATGGCCGATTTTGGAATGACCTCTTAATAAAGTGCATGATTAATAAACCTAAGCAGATAAGTAAAGGCAGTTAAACTTCATCACAACTTACTTTAATATTAATCTTACCTGATATGTTGTTGCTGAGACAGTAAATAGGTTATTTGTTCATGCATTTTCAGAAAGGGAAACAACAGTCAAGAGGCTGCTCTTCTGTGCCTGTTCCACTAAAACAATGTGTTTAAAATATGTGTATTTTGCTTTACAGCTGACCGGCAAATGAAATCACTTTCTTCAGTCCTCCCCTTCTATCAAGGTTTTCATGGAGAGAGAGGGGGAAGCAAAAACTGTTATGGAGCTAATGGTGCATACGTCTATGTTAAAGTAAGTAAATTAAGGTTGCATGCTAGTGTGTTAGCTTTGTAGTAACATTGCTGATTTTCAAGCTGGATGACCTTACTGTGAGAAAAATCTCACATGTGTTTTTGCAGGGAGCCTTGTGTGCTGTCTGTGCTGAGACAGGGCTGTCCTTGGCACAAGGACAGATCAAGCTGCTTTAAATTGTTTATAAAATGGACTTCTTTGGAAGGTACATCTGGCCAAAACAAATACTGTCCTGATTTGCTTTACTTCTAAGGATCATATGCCTATAGCAATCAGAACGTCTTGAATATGAGCAGACTTTTTTTCTTTCATACTTTTATTCTTCAACATGCCTGTTCTGGTGCACACCTACAATATGTTTCTTAGCCCACTACTGTGTTTAGGCGTCTTTGCTTAAAAGGAGAGAAAGAGGGTTATGATTCTGTTAACACTTTAATGAAGTGTAAATGTCTGACAGAGCTGTTAGGGTTCAGAAAGCAAGTCTTTTGAAGTCCACTTCTCTTTCTGGATTCCCCAGCTTGAGAATACGGAGGAATGATTTTCAACAAATCTGAAATCAGCTGATAAAGGATCTGCTGAAGACAGCTCTGCTGCAGACTTTGAGCTTCAGTATAATGTTTGCATCTCTCTTTACTTTAAGGTCCCTGTAGGTACATTGGTTAAGGAGGATGGGAAAGTTGTGGCTGACCTCACTCAACACGGTGAAGAGTATGTTGCAGCTTATGGAGGAGCTGGAGGGAAAGGTAATCGCTTTTTTCTTTCCAATGAAAACCGAGCTCCAACATTATTTACTCCAGGAGAGCCAGGTCAGGAAAGGGTCCTCTATCTGGAACTCAAGACAACAGCTCATGCAGGATTGGTGAGTGTTGCTGTCATTCTTCAACTTCCTTATTGTTGTAGGGTGACACTTGACTGACTGAAGAAATAATGTTTGATAACATTTTTGTTAGCCTTTTGGCTTGTTTGTTTAGAGATGCAACTTGATGCTTTCTTGCTGTTACTTGGTAGAATGGCATCTGAAGTGATTTGCAGAGCTGTCACTCTCTTGCTACTTGATGTCATCCTACTTTTGCTAAAATCAACAGTGTGTATAGAAAAGCAACCTGCAAGATTCATCAATGATTAATGGACTCACTGGTGATGTACAGCAGGTTTTGTCTGCTGATTCTGCAGATAAACAGTAGAGTATGGAGAGCTCTTCTAAATAAGTTTGTTTTCTTGTTTTTTAAAAATAACAAAATTGAAAAAGTTCAAATCATCTATTTCATCCCTGTTTTTCTCTTTTTGCAGATATTAAACACTTGACTTTGTTAGTTGCAGATCTAGCATCCTCTGAAATGAAAAATGCTATTTAGAAATGAATGCTAAGTCAATTTAGGGCTTAAGCTGGTTTCATTTTTAAGTATGGAAGTGTTTTAACACCAGCTGGTAAAGCTGTTAAAATGACGCTTTGCTGCAAAACATTCTTGCTGTAGTTCAACAACTGCAGAATAACTGTCTGATCTAGCAGAATTTTGTGAATTTATTTCAAGACTGAGAAAAGAGTTGGCACTGGTGGATCAGTACACTTAATTCTCTGACCAGCTGGACACTCTGGTCCACTTCTCACATTTTTAGCACTGTTTTGGAAGTCTGAGACAAATCTGTTCCGTACTTCACTTCCTCTGACAAGAATTCAGTGTGTCTGACATAAGCAAATAGGAGACTTTAGGATTTGATCTACTTTCATCTGGGGGTTATTGACCATCTATGTAGCTGTCGTATGTCAACTGTAGGATATCCCAGAGTCACTGAATTTCTGGGGTAGGTTTGTTTAAATTCTTGCCTTCTCCCCGGAAGGCCAAGTTTCAATTTAATTCTTTGATGTCAAGTCTATGAAGAGCTGTAAAATCCCAAACTTGTAGGCATTCTGGTTACTTATAGGCCAAACTGTGTTACTGAGTCAGGGACAAAGGCAATTCTGAATTCTTTTGAAAAATAATAAATCAGAGTTAGAAAACAGAGATAAAATGGGAAGTGCAGGACAAAGTGTCATAACATTATTTCAGGACAAAAGAGATCTTATGGTATATACCGTTTTGGCTCTGAACAAAGTAAACGTTTAAGATGACACAAAAATGTTAAGGGGACCCTTCTGTGTTTGAGTGATTTAATGTTTATGAGAAAATAATCAATAAAACAGGGTTTAGGAGAAACAAAAAAGGGAAACCAGGATACTTTTCCGAACTAAGTACAAAATCAATGTTGTTCATTCATGCTGGAAGAACCTTGCTGCATCTGCAAAAGCTTACAGGTTTTTTTATTGGGATTGACCTAGAACTGTGGCTTTAATAAGTGTTTGTATTCCAGGTGGGCTTTCCCAATGCTGGCAAATCATCACTTTTGAGAGCAATCTCCAGTGCAAAGCCAGCAGTGGCTGCCTACCCATTCACAACGCTAAATCCCCATGTCGGTGTTGTCCGCTATCAAGATTATGAACAAGTAGCAGGTAAGAATTGTAGTATGTGGTGTGCACCTTGATAGCAAATTGTGTCACCTGGGTTGTTATTTGAAATGCCGCACAAGTAGATGTAGCAGTTCTGTAGAATTCTTGCTAGTTCTAAAGAACTTAAAACAATATTGAAAGCCCATTTCGCATTCACTTATATGTGGCCTTAATATCAAACTAGCAATCTGTATTCTATCTTCACTGGAATAATCTAAATGTAGGTGTTTTAAAAGATAATAGCAGCCAAAGTTAGCTTGAGGCATGCCTTAATATTGATGGGTTGAGATGCAATTCTAAAAGTACTTTAAGTGGCCAGTAAAAGACTGGGGGTTTTTTGTTGGATATGTTGGATTCACTGTGAAATTTCTCTCATTGTAGTTGCTGACATTCCAGGCCTAATAAAAGGTGCTCATCAAAACAGGGGCCTTGGGATGGCCTTCCTAAGGCATATTGAACGCTGCTGCTTTCTCTTGTATGTGGTGGATCTCTCTGTGTCTCAGCCATGGATTCAGCTGCAAGACTTAAAATATGAGCTGGAACAATATAAAAAAGGATTGTCTGAGAGGCCTTGTGTTGTCATCGGGAATAAGATTGACCTTGCTCAGTCCAGGATCAATCTACCACTCCTTAAAGAACAGATAGACACCCGGGTCATTGCATTGTCTGCATTGACAGGGGACAACTTGGAGGAACTGTTTTTGCATTTGAGAGAACTATATGACACTTATGTGAAGATGGAACAATCACGAGAGCAAAGCCCGGCCAAGTGGTAGGAACCAGAACTACTGTGAACTGCATTGGAAGGAGAGGGGGGAAAAAAAGAATCATCATTTGATTAGATTGCATCTGTGTGGTTTTGGTTTTTTGTGAGTTGTGTTTTTTGGTTTTTGGGGTTTTTTTTAAATGCAAGGGACACAGTATGTTGATTTGTCCTGGACTTCTGCATTGGAAAGATGGTTTTTGTTTGTTCACCTTTGAGGTTTCTCAAGTGTTTTACAACAAAATTTGAAAATTGTAATCACGATGGGTGTTGAATTGGAAACCTAGGTCTTGTTTGGTATTAGCTAGTTAATTTGGAATGAAGAGAATGCTATCTAGTAGAAATGACTTGAAATTCAGGATCTGCAGGAGATGCTGGCTTGCTTTCTGAATCAGAGTGAAGTGACTTCTCAATTCTCACTAATCAAAAATTCTAAAATAAAAATAAGGTGGTCCCATGTTTATCTGTTTTTATACCACAACTGCTTTCAGTCATCTCCTCTTAAACTTTTCTCCTGATTTGTTTGGTTGTTTGGTTTTTTTCTCAGATGAGGCACAGCTGCTCAATATTTTTAGGGAGGAGGAGCAGGAAACAGCTGCAATTAATGATTGAAATAATTTCCTCATTAGTATAAATAATTAACTGTCTTTAAATGCTGGTGGCAGCAGCTAAGTAGCTGTGTAAACTAGCAAGGGAACAGTTGTTTGAGACTCACTTCTGCGTTTTCCAGTTTCCTTGAAGAATCTCGAGCAATGTTCTGAGAAATCCTAGGCTTAGATATTCCAAATAAAAAAAAAATACAGTTCTCTGCCTTTTTTTCTTTTTTTGCTACATCATTTTGTGGACAGTGTTCTTAAATTTTTTTTTTTCTAGGAATTCAGAAATCTTCCATTTAGAACAGTGGGTCTTTGCACTCTTCTCATGCTGAAAGAAGAGCTGCTTCTGTAATCTCTGGTTATATTCTGTGTAAAAGAGTATTATCTTGCTAGTGAAAAGTTAAAATTTATCAAAGCATGTTATGAGGCTTTTTCATAAGGGACCCTGACAGATTTGTGGAATGCTGAGACACAAATACTTAAGCAGTCAAGAGAAACGATTGTTCTTGAGCCTTTACTTATGTTTCTTGATTTTTAAAACAGATTAACTTTGCCTTCCAAACCAGCAGTCTGGAATTACAGACCTTGCACATACTTTGTCACATCCATGAAGTATAAAGTAAACTTATGAGCAGTGTCACAAAATAGAAAGATGGGATGTTTGTAAATTTGCCTTTGTTTTTTTGCAGGACAGTTTGGTGCATTATGAAACATGCAGCTATCACTTGTCTTTGGTTAAGCTTTGTTAGCTTACAAATAAGGTTTTCATTAGGTTTAAACTAACATTGGCTATTTTCTACTGTATCAGTAGTAGTGGGAATTATTTAGTGCGTTTTTTAAAAAAAAATCGACTGTAGCCTCTAACTACTTCTTTCTGTATACTACAGTGAAGGTGATAATTCTCTGTCTCTGTCACTTTGCATGTTTTGTTTAGTTTCATCTCTAATACTCTAATGCTTCTGCATGGTGCATCCTTAAAAGACTGGCTTTCTCGGATTCAATGAACAATGGACTTTTTTCCCTGACTCCCTGTGGCTGGGAAGGGGCAGTCTTGTTCAATCTCTACATTAAAGATCAATTCACACCCTCCTGCTTCTATCAGTGTTGGGATCAGCTCTGTGAGTATGATTATGAATTACAACTATCTTTGCCTGAATAAGAAAGAAGATGCATACCCCTTCTTATTCTTAAAAGCAGCAGGTTTTTATTCTGAAAAAGTGCAAGGTTGACTCAAATGCCTGAATTATTAAATAAAAATATGGGCAAAACAGGTAATCCTCTCCTGAATTTACATTCTGAGTATTTCTGTCTGTGATCGCGTCTGGAAAGTAATTATGCATTATAAGCAGTGATACTGGTATAAATGTGATCAGGAAAAAATGAAAACAAATATTAAATCCCCAGGTCACTCTCATGTTTTGTGTCATCCTTGCTTCGTCCCTGGGATTTACCAAACTGAGTTAAGTAGAAGGTAATACTCGGTTCTGTCCTTCTGTTTGGTTTTGTGCAGCATTTTTAGGCTTCACTGTTGGTTTTTCCTTCTATCGCTACATGTTTTTCAGCCACATTTAATAAAACCAGGAAAAGATTGCCTGAACACAAAACCTAGTGCAGCTTCCTTGCAGAACATTTGATACCTACAAATACTTGGTGCTCTCTCTCAGTGTGTTTCAGCATTTGGCAATCTTTGAGAATGACAGAGACTGTTTTAAAAGCCTCTGTACTCACAGGAGCTTTCACCCTTAGTTGCTAGTGCTCATGCAACCTCAGTTCTTGGAGTGGAGAGTATTTTGTGTACTGATGTGCTAAAAGCACAGCAGGTTGCTAGATAGCTTATCAGAATGTCCTATTGATCATATAATTGGTTTCTTTGTTCTTAACATTTCAGCCACCTGTTCTGAGATAACAGTACCAAGTTCCTAACTACATGCTTACAGGGTTCAAAGAGGAGCACATACTCCTTCATCTGTCAACAAAAAGTGCCAAATAGCTCCAGCTTTAGAGTTGGAACAACTGTTTGTAGGAGCTTGAGCTGTAGTCGATATACATCTATACCAAATGAAGTAACCTCATGCTAGAGGTCCCTATGCTAATGCTGAACAAAAGGAGAGGCTGTGTGCTGCTCAGCACAACACAGAGTTAACAGCTTGGGTCACAGTTCTCTGTAGTGCTCCTTCAGTATTAACATGAAGATCTCTTGCATCCCATTCTAATTATGAGGTGCAGAACTGAGGGGTAACCTCTGGTTCTGCTGAAAATAAGGTATTTAGAAAGGAAACTGGTTTTACATCTAGGAATAGAGAATTAGAAATAATCAGGTTAAGAGAGAGAATGATGAATTGTTTCGGAGAGGAAGGATGTGCTATAGGAATTCTTCCCACTTTTTGTTTTGCCAGGGTTAGGGTGGGTGCGCTTGTTTCTTTTTAGGTTTTGGAGGAGTTTTGGTGCCTGTCTCCTGCATGACTTTCCTTAACTAGCTTTTGCTTTTCTCTGCTGAAAGCTTTGATGTTGTCCTTGCTTTTCAAGTTGACAAGAGGGAAGAGGTGGGAGGTTTATTTCTCATTCTGACAATAAGCCTTATTGTAATGCGAATTGAAGTCTAGTCTATTTTATATTTTCTGGAGAAGCTTGAGCCATAATTTTGTTTAGCACTTTACAGTTCTAGTACTCATCTTTTTAATACATTTTTTTTTAGTTCATGATTACAGTAGTATTTTAGTTCTAATTATGCCTTTTATATTTATTTACAATCTTCTCCCCCTTTGTAGGTTCTTGGAAAATGCAGGTGGTATCAATTGAACGGAAAAAGAAAATGAACTATTAAGGTGAAAACAAGCATTACAAAGGACCACACTTCTTGAACATGAATATTGAGGACTCATTGCAGTACATTAAATAGAACATTGAATCAGTGTGTTTAAGCATGGTATATTTTGAAATCTGCTTTACTTACATGTTTTTGTTAAGCACTTTTTTTTTATGGTAAGTGAACAGGTACTCTGACTTGAACATGTTCAAAAACATGTAACCCGTTATTTTAAAATATTGATTCAAATTACAGAACTACAGGAATGGCTATGAACTGGAGATACTAGTGCTGATAGAACCGGACTTTGCCATAGTTTGCACGTGTTTGTACAAGCTCCTGGATACAGAACACCAATTGTAACTTCTTTGCTGTCTTGTCTTCCACAGGATATTGCTGACTGGTCTCGTTAGCTGGCACCTGTAATGTAAGGTTAATGTTGGCACCAGAGGTTAGGTGTGTTGCAAGTCTGCAATTTAATGAGTTATTAATTGAATGGCAGGTGGAACATAAATAGGGAGCAGACAGGAATGCTAATGTGTTGTTTGAACTGTTAACTCTGCAGTGGAAATTAAAAGACAATGAATATATGTTTTGGCTTGATCTTTCTACAAATGTCACTGTTGTATAAAAATGGATTTTTACTTTGGGAGCTCTTATTTTTGGGGACACAGCAGCCCATAATCTGGAGATTGCTGTCTTGCATACAAGTTACGAGATGAGGCTTTTTGGGAGAGTTAGTACTTTGTACAGTGTGTGTGTAGGGAGAATAGGTAAGTTTGGAGCTCAGCATCTCTGCAACAGGTCTACAGCCCTGTTGTTCCTGTGAAAGTGATAGCTTGGTTTTAGACCACTTCCATTAATGAGGTTCATCACCATGGTGAAAGTGGCTTTGATATAAATTAAAACTTGATCCTGATACTGCTAAACTTCATCCCAATATTGATGTGTGCCTAGCCTTTAAAGAGCAGCTTTGTTTTCTTCTGTTTGTCTTCCACACTGCAGTTTCCAATGTTGTTCCCCATTAACAAGTTTCCCCATCTTCTTAAATAGAGACTAATTGTGCCTGCACTACAGAGGTCTGGAAAGACCGAAGTTATTAACATTTGGAGGGGAAGTGATATATGTGTGGCAATAATGATCAGGGATGATTTTGCAACTCTTGATAATAGACCAAAGCTACCTTCAAGCTGCACTCTAGGTTTTTCTCTATGCAATTCTGAAATTTATTGGGTGGTATGTGCCCATTTTTCTGAGACATAAAACACAGCTGGTAGGACAAAGGCAGAGAGATTTTTATCAACCTTATTTTAATATTGTGATTGTGTTTGCCCTTTATTTTCCTACTGAGAGTAATTTTTCATCTCCTCTTCCTGATTGAAATAGAATTGTCCAAGGAGGCCTGAACAGCATCTGATTTCTTATTCACAGGAGTTTTTTTCTTTGCCCTTGTTTATATGAAATATTGCTTTGACTCCTTGAAGTGTGCATTCCTTGGTTAGCCTCTATTCTTTGCTTATCACTATACTGTTATGTCCCCAAGGTGGAAGTATTTGTGTATTATATATGTATTTCCGGAATGATGAGTGAAGACAAAAGACTAGCCATACTACTAAACCATATAATTATGGTTTAATAAATAACTCATGTCTGCATCCTCCATTTCTGTAAGAGGTAATGGGTATGGCTGGTTACTTTTTGACAATCCATGTTATTCTGGTAACATTCCATTAATTTTAAGTGGAGTCACTCTGGCATAATGCAGTGGTGACCCAAGCCCAGGTTGTTGTTGGTGTGATTTTTTTTTTAACCTGAATGTAGCATTGCAGTATACTCAAATGCTGTTATTTTATGCCGTGGTTATTGGGTAAAATAAGACACAAAACATGAAGAGCCTTGTGCTTATTCACATATGCTGAAAATGTTTTATACAGACAAATTCACCTTTTAAAATGCACACTTTAGAAATGCACTTAGATCCAGACTTAATAGCACTGATTGAAAAGCAGGACTGAAAACTAACTGCAGAACAAATTATCTTTTGTTATTCAAATCCTCAATGGGTGCCTTTTTGTCTTTGTAACTGGAGAAATTGATAGTCAATTAATGTGTAGGCAAGAGTCAATATTTTTTGAAAACATCTATGGTTTGGGATCAATTTTAGCATATAGAAAAGATTAGTCATAATTTTAAAGATTTCTCATTGGAATCTTGACATCTGTTTCCTCAGTGCTTAGTTACAATCGAGATTGGAACATCACTGTTTTCCAAAGACACGTGAATCCCCACCCAGTACATCCTCTGTGCACACACTAATCAACCATTGATAGAAGTTGGCTATTCATTGTCTAAATCTAGATAAATTAATCTTCTGCTAAAAGTGGAAAATGCTTATGAGGAAAAATATTTGCATGAGGCAATGTAATTGCTAAAACACTGGTTGTCAAGAAGACATCTGTGATATTACGGATGAAGTAGCTATATTTTTATTATCTTATTCATGAAATTGTACTGTTTTGTGGCTGTTCATTTCCTGTTTTCCTCTGTCGCAAATCAGGAAGATGAGTTTGGACAGCTAGTTTGCTTTGTCCAGACAGAACACACATTTATCACATTTTAAAAATAGCCTGGCAAAAGGTCACTGTATTAAATCAACATTTTTTTTTTTACTGCATTATTTTAGAAAATGTTTATTCACTTACCCACCACACCAGACATGTAGTGGAAGTTTAAAACAGTAGTTTTAATCAACAGTTATTGGGACAGTGAGCTCTGTCTGGAAAAATGAAAACTGGTAGCATTTAGTAACTTCAGTGCCAGAAGTTGTGGTTTTGAAGTTTACCCGTCTATGCAATGGGATAAATCTCATGCTAGCTGTGCAGGGTCCTTATGGCCCCTGTAACTATAGATGTAAAAAATGTATCTTATTTTGGTAAGCTAACTCATCTCTGCTTCTGTATCAACTGACATTTTCTAGCTTCATTAACTAATTTATCGCCATTAGGAAAATGGCTTTGAGGGGTGAAAATTTCATCTGTTTTACATCATATCTTTTTTTTTTATGTTACAATAACTTATATTTGAGAGTGATTTATTAACATTCTTTGACTGGTAGAAACTGAATCACAGGAGGCTGAAGTCCAAATCTAGCCAGGCTGGGAAAAGCCTGCATCCCACTGAATATTAGAAATATTGAATTTAAATATCTGTCTGGATTTGGACCCCAGTGACTTGCGCAGTCACGTAGAAAGTCTGTGGCAAGGCAGAGGACCTGGAATTTGGAAAAAATTGAGTGTAGTGCTAGTCCTGTAACTACTTTTTTTTTTTTTTTCCTCTAGGTGCCTTGTACAAGTGTCACTTACAGCTAACCATGTATGTCATATTTGCATTTGTAGTTTCAAAGTACTTCACCTAAATGTGTGCAGAGAAGCATAGAAATAACACGGCTCACTGAAGAGATGCCCAGTTCAGCATGCGGCTTCACATCTACCCTCCACAAAATCCTCCAATACCCATTTTGCCCTCTTCATGGTATTGCAGTCCATTTCAGCGTTTAGGAGCTTTCTGTGAGCCAACTTGGTTATCTCCTGCTTTTTTGAAGGTGTTCAGGGTTTTTTTTTCACAGTAAATAAAACTCGATTTGTAGATGGATAACAAATTGCCACGAGAAACATGTACAGTTTACTAACTGGTGCTGCTAATTCATGTAAATTATCACTAATTCAGTGTTCTAAAGATAGTGATCTTTTTAATGCTTATTAAATGTATTGAAGTGGTTTATGAAACTGATCAGAACAATTCTAGAATCGTGTATTAAGACTACATTAAGTTAGTACTACAGGAGTTAATTTCCTAATGTATTTTGTCTGGAACAAAACCAGTAATACATTCAACTAACCAGGTTGCTTGATGAATGAGTGCATAGTTGGAAATTTGCTTTTAGTGAATATTCAAGCTAAAAAATAGCTATTTTCCCACTTTCATGCTAGTAAAGCTGGAGTGCTTATATATTAATGGAGAAAATAATTGCAGAGGGTCATAAATGTAATTGAATAAAGACGGAACTTGTTCAGATTTTCTCAGAAAATATTTTATGCTTGTTCTTGTCTTTGATAGTTAATATATCTCTCTTTCTAAGACAGTTTGGTACATCCTGTCAGCACACAAAAACCTCCTCAGAGATTGTTGTACAAGTGGCACTTGGGCAAACTAAAGTTCATGTTTTGTGTTGCTTTGGTGAGGAGGAGGCAATTCTTCTCTTGTGTTACCTGCTGATTTGATAACTTGTCATGCCACAGTTGTGAGTAATTAATATTGATTTGAAATTTCTCCTATTTACGGATTGTGATTGAAAGGCACTGTACTAAAATGATGCATAGTGGTGGTACTCAGTGAATCAGTTGCTGAGGTGGAAACATGGTGATTAAGATGAGTTGATCCTAATGACCTTAGGTAGTTGATTTCCCAGTTCTTAGTCTTCTGTTCAGTACTTCATCTGGGGCAGCCTCTCAAAAGGTGAATGAAGGAAGGCTGTACTTCTATTTTTTTCAAAGGAAATTAGTATAAAACCCACATTCTCAGAAAATCATTTTTAGAGATGGTTGCTTTGTAGCAGAGGTCAGGTGCATGTGGGACTTCTGAGGGGGAATTTCTAAGGGATTTCAGCTCTTTATCTTTCTGAAATAGGTGAACTGTTCTGCATACTTCAGTCTGCATGAGTTCTTCCCAGTGAGAACTTCAGAATGGATACGTTGGGCATTTTGGTCTTCTGCTGAGATTTTAATTTACCTTGTTGCTGTATACTTGCAATGACAGTCATCCATGCATGTTTGACTTCAGTGTTTCCCTTACTGTAGAATTAGCTATATGTCAGCATTATTCTGTCTATATAGTTCTATAAAGTACTTTGCAACATTCATTTTGATTAAAAGTATTAACGGCAGCAACAAAGAATCTTCTTACTTGTTACTGTCATGAAAGCTCTTGAATAGCAGCTTAATTCCTGGTTGTTGTAGTGCTTAACATAGGCTTCATGCAAGTATTGTACATGTTATTTCATCCCTGTATATTTTGAGTACAAGCTGTATCAGAGATATTAAACAGTGCTTTAACTGTAACGGTCTATTGTGCTGCTTAGAGTGTAAATTATTTTCATAGTGGAGGGTAATTGCTCTGCTTTATCGATCCGTCATCAATTCATGAACACTGCAGGGTGTGCATGCAACTTCATGTTTAAGGAATTATATATGCAACTCCCATTATTGTTTGTTGTTCAATAAACAGCTTCTAATGATTAACGCTATGTGTGAGCTGTTACTTAACGGCTAAAAAATTTGCTGGAACTGTCATTGCCTGTCTAGCAGAGAGCTTGTTGTTTGTGAATGCTCAGAGAGATCTTGAATGAGATGATTAACCGCTTTGCAATCAGTTTTCCTTCAGTGTTAATTGTGCTGCTAAATCCTAGGATATTGTGTTAAAAATCATTGAAAAGTCAGTGTCGCGTCACAGATGCATTTTTGTGCTTAAAAGAACAGATGCCTAAGTTGTGGGCGCAGTCTGCCTATAAAAACTCTATTTTATGTCATGAATTGTGCATTTACATGCACAGGAGGGATACTTGTGATGTTTGTACACACGCACACAACAACTACCTACCTTCATACCCTTTCCTTGCCATCTCTAGTACATAATCATTGTATGTTATGGCAGGGGGTCCTAGGAGTTATTGACAGGTATTTGATGCATAAGAAAAGCCTTTACAACAAAAAGTCCTGTTTGGTGCTTCTGAGTCATTTAAACAAACGTTTCAGGTTGTAGAATTTTACAAATGGAAAAATAATGGTCTTTTTCTTCCTCTACAACTGTGCATGCATGGCTCTACCTATAATGTTTGGTAATTGGATTAAATACTGGTTCCCTTTTGTACCTAGACTGTGCAAGCAGCTTGTAAATTATGGAGTAAAAATGTGGGGCTTGTAAATACCTAGTAATAAGTAATACTCATCATCCTGGACTATAGCAATAAAAATGGTGCTGATGTAATGACTCATCAGCATTTCTGAGCTCATAAGAGGTTTAGGGACAAAGCTGGGTTTTCTAGCCTTTGAGGTACGTACAAGTCTTCCTCTCCCAGGTAGCAGTGGGTTTGTTGAAGTGAACGTGAATGATAGTTTTATATCTCAATAAAGTTATGGTACCAGGTTATAGGTAATACCTTTCACGCTGCAGAATTCCTAGTTGCTTTTCTAAACTCCATAATTCCTTAATCCTGCGAATACAACTATATTGTCAGAAAAGGATATTGTGCAATGGTAAAGAGGAAAGGTGGAGATTTAAGTCAAGGTTAAGGGAAAGCAGAAGTGCTGCGAGTTCCCTGCTACCCACAATGACATCTGTGAAATCTTTCATGAAAGGCTGGCTTTGTGGTGTTAGAAATCAAGAGCGCTTTTCCCCTTTGTGGCACTCATCCAGGATGGCTAGCAAAGTGTTTTTATTCTTGTCTGCAATTCTGACATCAAAAGTAAAGATAATACTCCGTATTGTGTCCCATCTATTTGCAGAATGAGTTCCGTAGAGTGGAGAAAGTGGTGTTCAAGACCAGGTCTATACTGCAAAGTTGTGCTGGTGTCACTGCATGGGAGCTGGGGTTATGAAAAACTAATCCTCCCTCATAGAAATCGTGTTGTTAAACTTTCTAGCAAGGGTACTAACCTACTGTCTTTCCATCCTAGTTCTGCTATGAAAATGGTGGTTCGTTTACAAACATGGAAGGAAAGCCATTAGCATTCTTTCAAATCAAAATATAATCCCACCTTCCCAATTTCAAAGCCCATCCCTGTTCGCAAATCTCGTTAATTATCCCAGACAGGTGTTTTTCAACAAAAACTCCTTCTCATTCTCTCTTCTTCTCTAGCCTCCTACTTGAGCTAATGAAGCTTCAGTGATGTCTCTGGAACAATGGAGCAATTTATATAACGGCAGGTTGGAGAGAACAAATAAGGAATGGTAACTGAGGAAGGGCGCAGGAGGGAGGCTGTGGGAGCCGAGTTCCTCTATCTCTGTACAGAGATTCCTCATTATTGGTGGTTAGAGATGAAGCATTGCAGAACCAAAAAGAAAGTAGCTGTGCTGAAAAATGTTCTTTGATAGTTTATTGATATGCAGATGCCTCTATATGAAAGGACCACAGACCTCGTTGTGGTGGCCTTTACATCCTTGAGTTAACGAAGCGTAGGTTTGTATTGAGAGAAGGGAACTACTGTTACCTCTGCACAGTCACGTAGCCTGGTTCTTTAAAAAGCTCCTGTGTACAATTTACAGCCACAGGAACATTGTTTACTAACACTCCGTGCATAAATGGGATACTTCTCTCTGGAAATAGCTGGGTTTCTTTTCTGTATGGAAGCCTACGTACTTCCAGAAATATTTGATGCGTATTCATAATTAGAGCAAGTCTTCTTTCATGCTTTTTGAAAACAGGTCCTGCCTGCACAATTTATGTCTAGCCAATAGGAATAAGGTTGGTTTTTTTTTTTTAGCAAGTATAGTAGCAGAAAATATATATATAGGTGTTCTGCTAGGCTGGTTGACAAGAAACCCTACCTTGTCTAATGGTAATGCGTTTTAACAGTTCATATTTGATTATGCCTAGAAACTCCCTAGTCCCTGCCTCTTCCAAATGCATATATATGTTTATATTCTGAACAGTAAAAATTGGCAGAATTCAAATACTCTGTTAAGCATATTTGAATCAGTCATCAGCTACTCTGACACTTAAACCAGCTTATAACATTTTCAGTATGAAAACCAGGCTCAGGTGTGACCCCATGTCCAGGTATAAGTAGGTTTTTTTCTTTTTTATTTGGCAAGGCAAGAGCTATTTTAGGAAGGAATATAAGTATCTTCCCTGCAAAATCCACCAATGAATAAAATTACTTTTAGCCAAGTTCACGTAATTCTGCCCATACAGAGGTCAGAGACCATAAAAATCCTGTGCCAAAGGCTTGTAGTGAAATGTGTCCATTTCTTCACTCCTTGGCAAAGGACTTTAAGACCAAGAGCATGTTCTGAAAGCTCAGAGAAAAGTACTATTAGGACTTTAAATTATACAGAAATGTATTGATGTCTGTAGTGGGACTCTAAGAAAGCATGGTGCTTGTACAGATGGGATGTGCACTTCAGTGCAGGTACATCGTGGTCTTGCGGATCACTGAAAGCAAAACCAGTCTCCAGCTCCCTGTGAGTATTATGAATTTTATGAGTCTTTTAAAATTGGGTATTTTACTTACAGCATTGGCTCTTTGATTATGTGAATGTGTGAAAGGAAGGAAGGAATTCCTAGCCCAGGTGCTGCAAAGTCACCTCAAAATTTAAAGCCAGTCTCATCACTTTTGAACAGTTACTGGATGTAGGGGAAAACCTGCTGTTTGCCTTCAGTGCATAAATACTTAATCATAAGCTAAGAATTTGAGATCGGAGGCTCAGACTACCTGGAAAAAAGTCATGTTCAGAATTTAAACAGCTGCAAGTCCCTTCTTAAATGTCTGCTTGCTCAGCTCATCATGTACAGGAAAACCAGTTCTGGAGCTAGGAATGTTGATGTATTGCGGTGGGTTTTTTTTAATTTGATTCAATGAATTCAAGCTCTAAGAAGGGGATATTTACAGCAAGGGGTGGGGGGGAAAGCCTGCTAAAATGACTCAGTATATGCTTCCTGTTGCTTAACTCTGGTCGTCTTGCATAGTAATGTTTTAATGTTCTTGACGAGTATTGTAATGTGGAGGAAATGAGAAAAAGGCACCCCACTCTGACATCTTCCTATTTTATTCTACTAGAAAGCTCAATTACCAGTCCATGCTCAAGTAAATGTCTCGTATAGGAAAGACCAATAAATTCTTTGTTCATTTGTTTAGGCAGAAGTAACAAAACCATGGTATGGAAAGTATTCTCAGGTCTGCTTTGTCAGAGATTCAGCTGTTAACCACAGAAAGCTGTGAGGATTTGCTTAGGTGAACTTCTTTATTTTCTGTTAAGTTTCCTCTCTTAAAATAGTAGAAGTGTCTGTGCTAATAAGATTCCTGGGCTTTCAGTTAGGTTTTGGGGTATTTCTGTGAAAAAACATGCTCCCAAAAAAAGGGAGAAGGGAAGGAACCCAGCAAGGTGTGTTACGCTGTAATCTTACTCAGTTTTGTTAAATAACTGTTTTAACTTTCTGGTAGTTCCCTGTAGCATCATACTTGTTTTGGTGGCAGTAGATGGCATGCAATCAACATTTGCGAGCATGCTGAGGACTGGTGAGCAGAAATCAGGATGTCAGAGGGATGTGTGCTCTACAGGTACAAGAAATAGACTTTTGTGTCATGTAGGGGCAAAAGAAGTGGTACAGGAGAAAGTATTGTGGGCATGACTTCAGAAGCTGATAACATCTTCCTGGAGAAAGCTGGTTCTTTGAATGATGGAGGACCATGTGAAATGGGGCCCGTTTCCCTTTTGCAACTAATTTAGTATCATCTTAACAGCTCCTTGGCCTCTACTGTATTTCGGAGACCTTCCACTGATCCAGTGAAGATCACGCAGGGTAGTTTTTAAAAGAAGAAAACAAAATCCTTTTTCTGGAGGATGAGAACGTGAAGTAGGTAACCACTATTTAATACCAGGTTAAAAAAAAAAAAAAAAAAAAAAAAAAAAAAGACAGACACAACAATTTTCCCACCCTTTTCTTAAGGTGTAACACAGCCAGTAGCTTTTCTTTCAGGCTGAGTGATCTAGTAGTCCCACCGCTCTTTATGAACAAATAAAGAGAACCAGAGCTGGAAACTGGTACCTTGTTCACATTATGACTTTGTCATTTTAGGCAGGCCAGTGAATTTTGTGTCACAGAAAGAGTTAGTGTTAATGTAACCTTTTCAGATCTAAGTTGCATGTAACATGCTCTGGAAAAGAACCAAAGTTGGAAATAATTAAGTGATGTGCACTCACCACACCTTTAGTGTGCTGTCAGGAACCTGCTGATCAGAGGTAAGAGCAACTCGGCTGTTTCAGGAGCGATTTTTTTTTTGTGAAATGTATAGGCTTTAACTGTCTCCTCAGGCAAATCCATAGATGTTTTGCTTTCAGTTGGATTTTATAATTGCCAGCAACACCCTGTTTACCATAAAATACTTGGCAAGCTTCATACAAAAATAATTTATTGGGGTTTTCAGAAAGTAGCAGACACAGGGAAAGGTACAAGCAGGTTCAACAGTATATACTGTCAGTACACTTTCTTCAAAGGATGTATTTTAACCCGTATATAATGGTCTGACTGAACATATCACAAGACTGAAATACCATATACACAAAACAAGACATCATTTAAAACCTGACTTCAGATGACAATACTGATCTACTCAACGAGTATCACTGGAATGAAGTTGGATAGCATTTTCTTTTGTTCCTAGCAGCAGCCAAAAAACAGTTTTCTTACAACAGCGAAGTGTAATTGGCAATCACAACATCATAAGCTTTTGGGTCCTACTTTACAGCGTTTGGGTTTCTATTTGTAAATGTAGTTTTCAGACTTATGATCTTGACCTTCCCTGTACAATACTGTTGAATATGAGCGTTTGCCATGTCAACTAGTTACGTATTTCTATTACAGTGCCAACAGAGATGGGCAGTTGAAGTCTTTTGCTTTATGATCATATTACCTCTGTTCCCAAAGAGGTTACAGAATAAATGGGCGAGTATGATGAAGCACGAGATGGGAAGCAGAGATAAACTGTCCAAGATTTAGAGACTGCGGCTAAAGCCCTGGTCTCTTGAATCTGCTGCTTTATCTGTGGAATTAGTTGACTGTGTTAAAAAAATTTAAAAATTAAAAAATTTGATGTTGTTGCCTGGATAAGTTCAGCCCAGGTGTCCATGCAGATTATGTATTTTAAAAGGAAGCATGCAAGAGTTCTGGAACTTGCTAAAATTAAGAGGTCTGAAACTAAAAAAAAAAAAGGAACACAAGATTTACTTCTCTCAGTGCTTGTCATTCTCTAACAGATTGCTAAAAGAGTATTTTTAAGATCTTGCCGAAGAGATTTTTAAAATGTCTTTGGGTCATCATGAGGGAGACTGTGGAGAAGCTGATACCTGCAGGCACCTTTCAGGTAGGCACAGCAGCCGCCTTCTTCAGGTCTGCCAGGGCTCCCACGTCCAGCAGGGCCGGGGACTGGGCTTGCTGCTGCGGCACAGCTCCGGGCAGGGGGTACCACTCCCCCGGGCTGGGGGGCACTGGTCGGTGTGCGGCTGGACGCAAAGGAGATGGCATCAGTCTTCAAGCAGGGATCAGGGAATGCCAACAGTGTGCTTCGAGATGCTTGGTGCCTCCAAGTCTGGCTGTAAACTCCTTAGGGCAGAGGTTTGTCCCTTCTTGGGGAGTGGAAGGGACATCTATTGCACCACATGCGACGGGGACCTAGGCTGTGGCTGTAGCTGCTGTAGCAATAGTGATAAATGAGGTGTTTTGCTTCTGAGGTTTGTTCTTTTCTTTCTGTATCATCACATACGTGTAATATCATAAGTGTAAGGAAAAAACGCTCCCATTTATGAGAAAAATCAGTACTGCAAACAGGTAAACTGTAGTTTAGTGGGTTAGGTTAGATATTTTTGTTAGCTTTTATTTTTCAGTTTTTCTTTATTTTAGCAAGATGCTGGTGCCGCTCTGGCTGACTAGATGGCAGCAGAGCTCTTTTGTGGCACCTGCAAGTGGCGGGGACAGATTTCACGGCCTGTGGTTAATGTCAAAAAAACCCTTACCCTTCTATTCTGCCTAATTTTGGTGTTGATGGACTAGAATAAATTAATGGTGGTCTCGCTACTGCCTTCCTCACATGCCCCAGAGCAGTGCTCCCAGGTTCTTCCAAGGAAGCTAGCTACAGTACTTTTCCATAACACAGGTGCGTTAAACCAAGGCTCTTATCATCCGCACACAGGGCTGGGTTCACTTCCAGCAGTTCTGAAGGGGATCGTGAGGTTGAATCTTTAGCTTCTTGGGACAGAGGAGTTTAATAAAAGCTCTTCTGAAACTGTAGTGGCAGAGAGGGTATAGGACAGGGTTGACAGCCGAGTTGATCCACAGCAGCCAAAAGGAAGTCTCGTACCAGTAGTCAGAGATGCAGTGGCCATGGCAGCCGGCGCGGATGATCATCAGGAGAGTGTATGGTGCCCAGCAAATCCCAAAAATGCCCACAATGATTGCCAGTGATTTAGCCACTTTCTTGTCTCTAGAGAGCCTGAAGCGTTGAGTCATGCTCTGGGACACTATCTTCATCCGTTTCTCTAAGGACAGAGTGGATGCTGAATTTTTACAGCTCTTTTTGTTGCAATGCTTGGGTTTCCCGGAGCTATCGGAGTTTGTTGACAGCAGGTCTTTGGCACCCAGGCTGGCAGTGGAAGCTGCTGCTTGAGCTTTGCTCTTAGAGAGGTCGAGGGTTTCAGCTGGCTCCTTCTGCTCCCACTTAGAGCATTTCAAAGAAAGCTTTGCTTCTGGGCTCATTTCCATCTCTTCAGTGAAGGACTGGTTGTGCACTTCGTGGAAAATATCCAGGCGTATTTTGGTACGCTTCTGTATGTTCAGGTAAATGCTCAGGTTGAAAAACATTACACTGATGAAAGGGGTGAAAAACTCCAGCGTCGAGGCTGTCATAAGAAAATACCAGTTGTAGAAAAATTCAGCGTAGCATTCCCCAGTGGGTATGATACTCCGGCCTGATATATACTCCCAGCTGATAATGGCAGGGGGC
>NW_009633582.1:22119-23278 GCF_000690535.1 Cariama cristata
TCTTCAGCACCGCTCGCTTGGTGTTGCCTTGCTGGGCTCTGTAGGCGACCTGCAGTGTGGAAACCTTTTCTTAAGTATGGTCACACACCCCAGCTGGTTGAGGCTCTTCACAAATTAACTGTTAGTGTTCCTGCTAAAGTTGCTAGGCAATATCCCAGCAGTCTAACAAATTCATATGCCGTAGGCAACAGGAACAATTGCTAGATAAATCACACTCCTGCAGGGAAGACTTAGAACCCTCATCTTCCAGCCCCAAAACCAGACGTGTCATCTGCTTAGTGGAAATGTACTGACTTGGTCGGAGCCCGGCACTCCGCTGCATCCCACCAGTTGCCTGAGCTCTCCCCAGCTACTCTCTGTAACTCCCGGGGAGAGGAAGGCATCAAAGTCCTGGGCTAGGCTGGCATCTAGCTCTGGCTCTCCCTCAGCCTTGTAGCTAATCCATGTTGTATTTGGAGTCAGGGAACAAGCAAGCGGTGATGGATCTGATCTGCCTGCAAATTGCTGCTTAACCTCCTGCAAGAGGCCGAGCATTTTCATCTCGCCACGTACCCAGGGACCTCAAGGCCGTGCCCTGCTGAAGTTGGTACTGCAATCTACTGCCTTGGTAGCCAGGGAGAAGCTGGGAATGCGACTGCAATCTACTTGTTTGTCCTGGAGATAATAAGCCCCTGCAGGTTAGTAATAGGTCTGCTTACCTCGCTGACTCACTGGTGCGCTACTGTCCTGTCATCTGGGAAGGGAACACCTGCACATCGGGGTCTGAACCTTAAGTGATTTAATTATGCCAGAAATACTAACCTGAAACCACAGCTGAATTATGTATTTGTGGATAATTATTGCTTTCTATCATCAGACTGAAAGATTCATAATTTCTGGAGGATTCAAATGGCTTTTAATTATTGCAGAGGATCTGCAGAATAAAGCAGGAGGAGAGTTATTCCCCTCTCGGCTGCCATGGCAGGACTCACCGCTCTTGTCACCGAGAGGAATCTGTCATAGCTAATCAGGACGATGTTGAAGACCGAAGAGGTGCAGAGGAGGTAATCAACCACCAGCCAGAGTTTGCAGAGGCTTCTCCCGAAGATCCATCTCCCCGTCAGCACATAGGGCACGTACAAGGGAATGCAGAAGGCACCTGCGACCGGAGGGGCCGGTT
>NW_009633583.1:0-247 GCF_000690535.1 Cariama cristata
GGAAGAGGGGGGAAAAAAAGCCCTGGCATGTGTCTCTCCCTGGGGAGGGCCGATGGTTAGCGAGCAGGGGCATCACCGCAATGCCCAGCGGGGCAGAAGGGCAAGTTCACACCACCGGAGGAACTATAAACCGACAAAAATAATAGGTAATTAATGGCCTTGGTCAACTCCCTGTATCCTCCACATCCCGTTCCACATCCCTGATGCCATCTCGCTCCCATCTCCACATCCCGGTGAGTGGCAAAGA
>NW_009633583.1:303-611 GCF_000690535.1 Cariama cristata
TACCCACACCTGAAAATAGATAAAATAAAACGAGCGACGGCGTCACACCTAGGTATAGGAGTTTGTCTAGGAAAGATCAGCTCGACGGCGTTTCTCCTGGCCAGCTCCATAGGGAAGAGCATCCCAGAGCTATGGGAAACCTACTGCACACCCAGAGGGCAGCACAACAGCGTTTCCCCGTGCCTGATGTGACCCGCATCACCCTGGCAATGTCATATTTATGGGTATATATAAGAATACATCTGTTAAAGGGTATACTTTAATATACACAAATATATATAAAAATATAATATATTAAAATATATATT
>NW_009633584.1:0-44273 GCF_000690535.1 Cariama cristata
AAAAAATACTGTGAAATACTAGTTTCATTGTCATCAATTAATCAAATGTCCTTCAAGTTTGGCATTATATTCTGTGTTTAAGCTATTATAAAGATATAGTTAGGTTTTATGCAAAGGAAGTCTAAAACCAACCACAGGCTTATAAACGTTACTTCAACCCAAAGATTCAGGAGAATTCATGAAGGAATTCATATGATTTGCTGACAGTTGTTTTGAACAGGTATGCATATGTACTCACATGGAAGAAAACAGCAGATAGAAATAAATAGAAAAGAAAGTTCCAGATGGAGTCTGAAACTGTTAGAGAAAGAATTTTGGGGTTAAGGATTGACTGACAGTAGTTCCAAAATATTAGCAAAGAAACTATTTGTCCATCTGATTCTTCTGGCACTGAGACAAGAAAAATTTGGTACACCACTCAAATAAGCAAGTAAACATAAAAAAAAAGTCAGTTTCACCTCGTGTGTGTATCAATGTGCAAGAAACTATGTTTTTGGGTAAAAAAAATAATATTTTTAATCTGTAAATTTAAACTGAATTTTCACACTTATTCTAACTCCGTGTTTTACAAGGATTTAATCTACTCTCGGACAAGGTCAGGCAGTGATACCTATCTGCAACCTAGAAATTGCTTCTCAAATTAATAGAAATATGAGCCTTATAGATCTGTACTCTAGTAAGAATACAAATAATTTGATAAACATCACTTATATGCATCAGTATTTGAAATGGATGTTGACAACTAGCCAACACACATAGGAGCAAGACTTAACAGAAAACAGGAAATCAAGAGTAATCCCCCTGGAAAAGTACTAAAATTACTTGGTTAAAGAAGGTAAGTTAAAGGATCTGGAGATACAGTCTGTTATTCAAAAATATCATCCCTGAACTCCTGCAGAGATTTCAATGGAACTATGAACAATCACCAAAAAAAAAAAAAAGACCCCCAAGAAACCACATCATCAAAATTTTTATTTCCTATAGAATTTCTACAGCCTTGTTAATGCTAAATATTTAGTTATTCTGGATAGTTTGCAAAACATCATGTTTCACAAGTGTTATTGTTAATAAAGTAGACAGCTTTGAAATAAAAGATAAGCCTATTATAAAACCTTGCTCTTGGTATATCAGAATTACTTTTACATTGAGATTTTTCTGTAGTGCACAAAACCTAATGACAAATCAATTCAAGATACTGTTTCTATCCAGACTGAAGTAGGCAAACCTAGTAAACAAACTCAAATCTTCACCTCCATCTTAACAGGTGCACCACAGCCATCCATCACCCCTTTCCCCACCTTTTGCAGACTAAAGGCCCTTTCTTCTTTTTCTAGTACATAATAAGACTTTTGTTGTGCACTAAGAGCTAACTTTCCAACATTCCCATGTCACCACTAGTATTTTGCTAATAATCTCCTTTCCCCCTATTATTTAACTTCTAACTATTAAGAGTCACTCCAGGATTTCTTCAATTTTAGAAATGACTGATCCAAGCCATCTTCCCCTCCCCACTTCACATGGTTTTCTCACAGAACACTTGGGGATATAGACAGCAGGGAGGATCCCAAGGGAGAAGACCTGGGTGCAATTCAGGAATAGAAACCAGAGCGCAACATGATAGACTAAGACTCAGCCTTCTAAGACAGTGCCCCCAACAAGCTTTCAGATCCATTACAACAGGCCAGCATCCAAGACATGATATGTACAGATTAACTAATTTCTTGGGGACTGAATATTTTCCTTCCAAGTCCTTTCCAACTATCTGGCAAATAGCAGCCACTATTTTTTTTGTTACATAAATGGCCAAACATCATATTTATTTAAGAAGCCAAAACATTTCACTTCCTGAGTACAAGGTAGTATTTCAAAGATCTCTTATATCTTTTTTTTCCTCCCCTCTTTATTAAAAATACAACTTAATATCAAACAAGCTACATTTAATTGATGTTAAGGCTGTGAAACAAACTGACAACTGTCCAGGAAATCCAGAGTCCTAAAAAAGCAGCTTCACCCCAAATCACTATTTTTAGAAGAACCTAATTTTCCCTTCCAGTCACAGGAATTAGGAAATGCCAATGATTACTTTTCCAACTTGGTTTACATCCATTAAAAAACAACAACAAAAAACTACACATAAGAGCATTAAAGCACACAACTCCAAACAGTCAACAAAAAAGAAGAACTAGGCAAAAAGACAGAGGGGAATATTACAGCAAACTGTACCGTATCATTCAAAAGAGCAAGACCAGAGCTCAGCTATAAGGTGGTTTTAACTGAGACAGTTACAGACATTTCAATACATACTGAATGCTGACTCTGACCATGCAGTGCCATTCATCTCATTAGGTACTCTCAGGTAATTAAAAAGATCTTCTAGGCGCTATTTTGAATTATAAGAAACTCATCACGAAGTCACTCACAAACAGGCAATTCGTTTACAGGAGTGCCGGGATTTTTTTTTGGACTGAGGTATCCAAATGATGTGCATATGCCTTGTCTGCCTTTATGATGACATAGGTTTCTGCTCAGCCACCACCCTCTATATGCAGCTAGGCAGAAGAGAGCTATAGATTACACTCAGGACTGGATACATGGCACCACAACTCAAAGAACTCCACTGACTGCACACATGTCATTGTCTCCTCCAAGTTATTGTCTGTGTCACACATGCCCTTGTGAGAAGCTCTAAGGTAGCCACCACTTCATTTAGAGTTAAGACATAAAAGGTCTCAAAAGAATAAACTGAAAGTAATTTCTGGAGGCCCCAGAAATTGCATAATGTCACCTTGAGAGGATGCAAGGAGTTCCAGACAGCCATGTTACAGACATTCAGGATATTGCCAGTGTTTGAACTTTGTGTGTGGGCAGGGGAGGGAGGTAGATGGAGAAGCACCTCAAAAGGAACAGATACATGCAAGATAGTAGTAAAACAGGGCCATGACCTAATTCACACTCATGCCATCACAGACTGCTTCAGAAAGCCTTCGGTGAGAGATTACCAGAGCCTTTGCTCCACTCGCTGTACCTGTGACAAGCCAAGACAGTGACGTTAGTTATTCAGCCTTTTACAAGAAAAATAACAGAACACACCTTCAGCAAGGACATGCAAAACCCCAGGTGAATGAAGTCTTGCTTAAGATGAAAAGATTTGTTTCTCAGAAATTCCATTTCTGTATTTGAGACACCCAGAGCTTATCATTAAGGATACATGCTCAAGGTGGAAAATGCCTAAGGGAGGTCTGCTATCAGAGCTGGCATCTTTCCCACTCCCCTTACCTGAGGTGACAATAGTGAGGCAGGGCATACTCACTGATGACTGCAGAAGGCAACACGCAGTGACACCAACTCAAGAAGCTAACCATGAGTTACAACACAATAAGAGCCCAGGCAAATATCCCATCTTATGCTAGTATAAATGTACTTTAATTTGGTTAATTCCCAAAAGCCATAAAGATCAGAGGGGCAAGACAAAGCAGACGTTGCAAAGGACCTCCTTAAAGGGGAGCGTTTCCCCTAAACCGTCTCCTGGCTTTTACTGTGAACAGCATTTTATTCCATGATTTTGTTGGCACTAAACATCTGAGAATGAGCTCACCACCTTCTTTTAGGAAATCAGGAGATGCATTAAGCAGGGTTCTTTACACATTTCACGGATTAAGGACTCGCAAACATCTTCCTCGGATGTTAAGTTATCCAACGCGGCAGGGGATCCAAGAGCCTCATCATTTCCAGAAACAGCCTTAGCACTTGTGAGGTAATACTTGAATCCCAGTGAACTTGAAACACTATTTTAGGACAAAGACTATCTTTCAGGCAGGCTGCTAGCATGAAACAGAACATGCAAGCTGTATTGGACTGAAACAACATACGTCTATATAACCTTTTGCAGGCAGATGACAAGGCTGTGCCCTTAACAGACAGAAGGCTTGTTCTATCCACAACCCAAGCTGATCACAACATGGCACTAAGTCCAAGTTAAAAAATGCTCCTAAGTTACCTAAAAGATAAATGCATCAAAAATGTTTCCTATCTGTCTGAAAACCCAAAGCACTAGAAATATCAAATTTTAATCTCTTACAGGTCAATCATGCTGCGTTTTTGCCAAATAATCAAACCATTTTTCCTTAGAAAGTCCAACAAATATATTTAACCATTGGTTTTTATTTAGGTTGCAATAAATGAAACTAGCAGGCTGTTTAACTTCAGACTCGGATGAAAATAACCATACCTTACTCGAGATTGTGGTTGGGTAAAGGAACACCTACAAAAAGGAGGTTTTTATTAACCTGTTTGTTAAAGTTACTCATTATTGCTCCCTCCTTAGACCCTCACTGGTCTCTAAAAAGTGAAATTCTTTCAGAGCTACTTCTATAATCTCCAAACAAAGCAATCACTATCTGACAGATGTCTTTTCTGTTTAGTAATTTCCAGAACAGGAATCTTTATCTCAATTGTACATTGTAAATACCAAGCATTTTTCTGAAACTGTAGGCAGATGTCAAGTTCTGAGTCTTTTTTTGTAACCTTTCTGATTTTTACTTAAATATAACATAGCAGCTGAGATCAAAATAATTCTTGAAAAGAATCTCTCATTTCCAGGATACCCGATATTGTAAGACAGGACAACCAGGGCTATCCCAGCTCCAAAATCTAACAGATTTATGAACATTTCTACTCACCAGGAAGTCTGAAAAGTTTGGATGCCTTTCGATAAAAAGATTATGTTTTCTGTTACTAATTTGGCATTGCACTTAGATTAGTACATCCACTGGCATAGCATCACCAGAAGAATTTTCAAACCAACGTAAGTCTCAAGTGAATTCCCAGCCCACTTAAGCATAACAAATAGCACCATATCTTCAAAACATGATCAGATGATGCTGAGCTCATCTGACAAAGATGTATGGGTCATTTAAAAATTGACATAAATTTTAAACTCCTGTCTCATTATTTCCAAATTTTTTTGCTTCTTAGTTTCCATTTCAACAGAAAGTGAATCATTCTTTTTTGGTATGTATAGTCTTATGGCTTTGATTTAAAAAAAAAAATCTACTATGAATTGTGAATTAGTATAAAATATTTGCATTGACTCATTATTTGTTCTCCAAGTTTAAAAGGAAAATGAAAATGAAGAAAACTCATTACCTAAAATTGCATCTCATACAAATAATTGTTTGTTGCAATGTTCTGGGATCTTATCCTCTTTTTGCAACAGATATGAATTCTAAATCATATTGTGTATAACCAATGCCTGGCCAAGGAGGTGAGGTGTGCCTGCCTAAGCTATTCCACAACTCAGCCAGGCTAGAGATCAACAGCCATGATCTTTGTCTTGACTGCATCCCCCTAACAAGGGGTGACCACGTGACCAAAACCAAATCTACCTCAGAAAAACAGCTCCTGATGCAAAGAGCAGAATATATTTTAAATTCTTGTTTAACATGACGATAGTGCAGTTTTTGGAAAGTACTACCTGAGACATATATGGGCCACAAAAACCAGATCTTTGTCTGTTCAACAGTTCAAGTTTTAAGTACACCAATTAATCTAGGCAAGAAGCACAAGGCATCCTTTATTTTTCCTTCCTTGGAGCCTTTGCTCTTCAGTAAAGGTTTTGACAGCTGTCCTTATTTTTCTCAGAAGTTAACAGATGATCTAAGAAAATACCGTGAATTTTGTGATTTTTATATATGTCTTCTAGCAGAATCTCTAAACAACTGAAAGGAGCCTTGTATTCACCAGCAAAGTAACCACTTTTAGTAGAGAATAACCAAAAGCACCTCTACTCATTACCTAAGGAAAGTGACTAAAGACCACATCAAAACCCAAAAAACTTCAAGTTATTAACACAGCAGAAATCATAACCTGGCCATATATATATGTGTGTGTGTGTGTGTTTCCCAGAAAAAAAAACTGCTTAGTATCATATGCTGTTCAAGAATATAAAATTACTTAACTTTTTAAAGTTAGTCAAAAATTGTGAACTACGAGAACCCCAAATTGGAATGTATTTCCCTGTGTTCACTTCTAAAATGACAGTTAATTAAAACAGTTTTTCATTTACCTGTACCAAGATGTTGAACCATGCAACAATATGAGGTTTGCTAAACTCCTCATCTATCTAAAATATAGATGTATCTTCCATATCCTTCTACTTTTGCCAAACTGGCTACAAGCATAACTCTGTAGCACTGTAGGGATCACACCACATGAACTGCTCATCATTTAATATCTGTACTGCTCTGGGACCCTCTGACACTTTCTGCTTTCTAAGCTAAAGGCGTAGAGCCAGTCCTGCAAACTTGCTGGAGGAAACATTTCTGGAATAAATCATTTCATACGGCATTACTCCTCACTGAGACAATAAAATACAGCTTCCACGCTTCCTCTGGGCACTAAGTTCATCCTTATTTGTCATCATGGAGAAAGTGCACATCTGTAAGAGTTTAATATTACATACATTTCATTTACCTGAAGGCTTTTTAACAAAGGTGGTTTCAAATGCTTCTTGTACTGGTCTGTAACATTTTCCTTTTACTAGGCCACTATCATCTACTTACTATATATCTGGTTGAGTAACTGTAAAAAGATGCAGTTCTAGCCTGTATGAGGTTTTATAGCAATGAAAAGGACAATAGTAACTTCTGAACCACTAATTTAATGTACTTAGGGTCAGTGAGCAAAAAAACCAAATGTATTTAAGTTGCTGCACCAGCTGAGACAAATAGAAACATATGTTATTACATTTCTTACCATAGAAGATAGAAATCTGCTTTGTTATAGATACCCAGTTATATGTCTTTGTTTAATAAAAACAGAGCGTTCAACATGCCTGTGTTCTACCAAAACAACAAAACACAGCAAATTTTCCAAAAAGCACAAAATTAAGGTAGGTAACTTCTCTACCAAAACAGTGCTAAGAAATATCTTGATGGACGTGACGCTGGTAACTACGGAAAAAATAAGCACCCAAACAAATACGTTTACACCACAATCAGAACAGACTGAATCACAGTGCAGCAGCACGCCAAGATGCAGCTCCTTTTTCAGTATAATACTTGAGAAAAGCAAGCATTCCTCTCCCATACACAGCATTAAGCTGGTTATTAACTGTTTTCTTACAAGAAGTTTCTTTAAAGTTCAGGAGTTATGCTTTAGAAACACAGACACTTTCATTATATATCTATCTATATATCTTTATCTCATGACTGTCTGCCAATGGCATCATTCCCGTTTCAACTCCATCCACACCACACATGTCCCCCTCAACCGCTTCAGCGAGAGACTTATGTCAGTGTTACAGACAAAGGATAGCTGTCCAGAGAGATATCACTTGTGGTGCTTTATTAAGTGTTCGCTCAACATTCATGCTATGGAATAGAGCTTATAAGAAAAACAAACAAACAACCCCCAAGACAGAAATACAAGCACCACCACAACATTCCAAAACATGAACAATTAGGCAACACTTTCATTCGAACCATCAGTAAAAATCTAACATGCTTATTTTTAGACATATATGGAAATACAGAATATTAAGCTGGTTACTTGTTAAGATACTAAGAGCAAACTCCAAACCCTGTCTCGGTCATGTTTATCCAAATCATACTTTTATTCACATACCCTGTATTTAGCATACAGATGCCAGAACAGCAATGCAACTAATGCAGAACAGCAATATAACTAATGTCAGTTTCCCTGGCACTGCATTCATCTGCATGATGTATTCTGAAACAGATAATCAACCTGTTGGTGTAAATGGGCCACCAATAGTTTAATCCACAAACGAAAAGGTTATCTTGCATCCCTTGCTAGGTATTCACATGTTATAGAGTGGTAAAGAAATAGTTCTTGGGAGGTGGGTGGGTAGAATCCGCAGTAAAGGCTTTGGGGAGGTTGGCAGGGAAGAGAGAGAAAAAAGAAAGACTAAAAGATTTCTGACAGTGCAGAGTGAGAGAATATCAGCCTCTCGGGTCCCCCTAGCACCATCAAAACAGTTGTCACTTGAACTTCACTCTTCTTTCTGTGAAAACAAATCCAACTAAATAAAAGCTAGATGCAAACAAATTATGCTGAAAGCTTCGAGACAAATGTGAAAAGGTTTTATATATGAATAAAACTTGAAAAACAAAATTTAACAATGGTGAGTGAAAGCAAGCCAGTCAGGGTGACCTTGTACTTGCAGCAAACAAGTATAAATCTTGTAATAGCTCCTAATTTCATAGTACTGAACAATAAAGGACAGAGACCTAACAGTTCCGTAAAACTGAAGGAGCAATTTGGAACAACAAAAATCTGTACAGGAGCAGTTATTCTTTGAAATTTACGCTAAAAGATACCGACTTAGAAGCCTCTTTATTATTGCTAAATTTAAGAAGCCAGATTCTGTTCTCTACACCTTCCAGCATGCATTTATTTTGCTCCTTTATCATAATTTCTTATACATAAGTAGTTTATACAAAAGTACTGCTAAGTTGGTGAGCTGCTATTAACATTTGAAAGTTAAGTACTTTCTCAAATTATATTACAGTTTCCAACTACATTAACTTCATTATTCTGAGAAATAAAAGTAGTGGTATCTTGTGTACAATTTCAGACTCTTTTATAGGAATACACAATTTCAATGTAATAGAAAGTAGTCAAGTAATGACTTAGATGATCGCAATGCATAATAAAGAAGTAAAGACAGTGCCTTGACAGCAAATAATGTATCAGAGGTAGAGTTTTCCCATTTGATGGGAACTTAGAGGAACAGTACACTAGTAAGAAAGCAGTCAGAGTCTCTCACTGCCACATAGGCCTGATGCTATCTGCTTATGTTACTCTAGCACTACTTGACAATGAAATAGCTTTCCACATCTGTTTATTCCTCTGCAGACTGCATCAGACTACAAACTGGAGAACTGTTGCTGCTCAACTTCTTAATTATAACTTGGACCCTGATGCTGCTATCCTCATCTATCTAAATATGTTTATGGATGCATTTACTGCACATCATTCATTTTCATCTCGCTAATTTAATCCAAGGCATTCATCAATTTCCTTTAGTCCTCATGTCTATGCGTATTGAGCACAGATAAATTAAAATCAGTGAGAGCTCCTGGTCAACCAACATCTCTACGAATCCGCTGAAATACATGTAACATTGTATGCAGTTTTCATCTGTATGAAATGGGATGATAACATTCTGCTGATGTAGGAACTAGGAGCCAAATTCATGGTTTGTAAAGGTAGTTCAGATTCTGTGATGAAAATTGCAGTAATTGGTTTGTGTATTTACAGTATTTTGCATGGAAGAGTCATGAGGAAAACAGCACCACAGCAAGACAGAGTTTGTTGTACAGATCTGTTTATCCCCAGCTAGAGAAGACTAAGGTACAGTTTCTATTAACACTGATATACCTGTTTCACTAACACACAGCATGTCAAGCCAATAGTATCTCCAAATAAAAATCAGACAGACTTTGGAATCAAGGAAGCTCTTTTCCTTCAACACAGGTACATACAATTATTGGTACACAGAGCGTATCACACCCTACACAGCACAGTGTACACACAAAAAAATGACCAAGGGATAACAGTGCTGCACAGCACCACATAATCATTTTGTTGCTTCAAGCCCTAAACAAGCCCAGCAGGTTCTGTGCAGCTGGTAAGCTCTCCACTGTAGCAGAGGTGCAGGCATAAGGGCATGCAAAGCTTGCTTTAAGAGCCATTCATTAAGAGTAAACTCCAGCAAACTAAGCTTGTGATTAACTACTCACACCATCTTCCTGGTCATCCCACCCTACTTCTTTGGTTGCCTGGGCTGCTCTAAGATTTCCACATAAATAATCTAAAAGAAATTCACATTTCTAATTCCCCATCAGGCACCTTATTCTAATTTGAAATTTCAGTAGTCCCACCATGTCCCTGACAGGGAAGAACTAGTCCAATCTCTTTCATTAACTATATGCAGTGCATACAGTCACAGAAGGATGGAAGGAAACAGCCACTCATCATAACCACGCTTCAGTGTAGTTTAAAACAAGGAGTGGTATCCAAACTGGCAAAACTCAGCACAACGCGGGTGAACCAAAACCCTATCATAACAGAAGGGCTCTCTCCGATACTGTTGTTCTAGGTGACATGCTAATTTTTTAAATTTTTTGGTTTGGGTTTTTTGGGTTTTGTTTTTTTGTTTTTGGTTTGTTTGTTTGTTTGTTGTGGGGTTTTTTGTTTTGTTTTGGGGTTTTAGTTTTTGGTTTTTTGTGGTGTTTGTTGTTTTTTTTTTTTTTTAAGAGAAATGTTTTGGAAAAAGATCCACAGGCATAATTATAACACTTTCACACATGGAACAGAAGTAACATTTGGAGTTTACTTGCAATACTGTCAGGACTTGAATTTAAGGCACTGAGGAGTAAACAATGTATTTGTTATCTTTATCATTTCAAAATTGATGTGTACCTTGTCACCAGACTACCCACATTAGATTTACGAGTTTAAAAATAGCCTTCCTTTACTTCAGCATTCATAAAATACACCAATGGCATTTGAATATATGCTTGTCGCAATAAATAAAAACCTCAAATGGATTACGATCAAGCAAGTATTTCAATGAAAAGAACAATCACTACAACCTAAGCCTCAGGGTCAAGTTATCAGGTGACACAATTTTAGCAAAGAACGATAAATTATTTTCAACAACCCAATAAGTTAAAGGATCTGGTACCACGTACAGCAAAACCCTAATATTCTTGCTCTTTTGCTTTGCTGCTCAAAGGTGTAAGTTGTACTCAGAATTGAAGAGCAATTACATTGCCCTGTAACTCCAGGGCAGGTCACAATAGTTAAGCCCTCTCCCCCATTCCAAACTCCACTCAACAGTAACTTTATTTCTGAATATCCTACCTTTATATAAACTAAAGGCGGCACATTTATCTTGTATGTACTTTTTTGCCCCCATTCCTACAATCTTCAAATTATTTTGTATTTTTTTTAAAAAAAATAAATAAAAAAAAAATCTATGTGAGCTATCTCTCAAATAGAACAATATTTTTAAGAGATTAAACACAAACACTAAGTATCCAAACATATTTTAAATACTAAAGAGACTTGATTTTCTTGCATGATGAGCACTTACAACCTTTCTGTAACTTACATAGCTGAGATAAAGCTATGTTAAAAGAAATCTCACTGGACAGACCACTGTTTCACTCAGTGTTATTCACTATGAAATCCATCCTGCTATTTGAAATTCTCAAACTCACAACACCCATTAGTCAAACATAGCAAAGTACCACTTAAACATTCAGGAAACCAGTGATGTTTACTTTGAGGTTCACCTTCAAATGAATACAGAATCCATATACCATTCATTCTGGTTATCTTTGTTATGAAACATTTTCAGGGTTTAGCCCACTGGGTATGTTGAAATGATAAATCATCTTTGCCTACACAAAACCAGCCTCACTCAGATTCAAATGCCTACAGGGAAAATAGCATCTACCCAAAGCAGCACAACTTTTTATACATTCCTTTAGGTTTCAATCCTTGCCTGATTCTGCTTTAATATCTGTAAATTCCACAACTTTGACAAGTAAATACACCACTGCCCCTTTGTTTCCCACCCTTTTACCTATCCTTCCCAAACCTTCAAGTTAGCCAGTCTTTATGGCCTGAATTTGAAAGGCTCAGGTCACTTGACAAAATACTAAAAGATCTGCTTTGTAGTGGAAAAAGTGGAAGGGGTAGGGGGAAAATATAGTGCCTTTTTGTTATTGTTCTTAAATCTCCCTTCAGTATTTGCATTTCAAAACAAGAGGAGTATATGATACTTCAAAATGAAAACAGCATTTCCATTGTCTTTCATGCCTTCTCCATTTACCAGCCAATATCTAACTAGATTTACAAGCAAAATGTTGTCATTCCATTAAACGCTACAGAGAATGACCTGCCGTCTCTCTGCCTCAGGTTTCAAATATTTAGACTCTCTGGAACCACAGCTTCAATCTGCAGCAGGATGTAGAAAGCAAGTAGAGTTTACCATCTGAAGATCTTTCAGATGAGAGTTTTTTAAAAAAAAAAAAACCAAAACAAAACAAAACAAAACACCAAACTTAGTAACCAACCCACAACTGACTGTACAACAATCTCATGGCATTTCTAATGAAACCAACGGACCTGGCTGAATCATCAGTCATTTTTGTGCCCATTATTTGACTGCTGTCTCATCTTAGAGATACAATAGCACTACTGTAACTGTACAGTATGTGTATAAGCTGACCCATACATTTGTAGCTAAGATCAAATGTGTGGAAAAAATACACTTATTTTTGCCAATTAACTTCAACAAGTTAACACCATTCATAACCTAGTGAAGACAATCTCCAAAATTCCCTGTCATGTTATTAAAAAACTCCCATGTCCTGGTTTTAAGCTGTTGTTGCCATGGAATCCTATACTGCAGCATATTCATGAAACAAGCTCACAGCTCTCCAAGATTAGACAAAGATAGATAGATTACTGGGAAAACAGCTTAGTCCTTAAATAATTAGTTTACATTTTCTTATTTCCTTCTAATTTATTCCACAATGGATCCAACAGAGACAACACAGAAATTTATACATGCCATGCATGAGACAGATTGATCACTTTATCCAAACAATCTGAAATTTCCCTGTATTTTGGGAAAATCTCCATTTTTTTGTATTTTTGGCGAATCTCCATGATCACTCAGAATTCAGTTCAAACTTCTGTGTTATATTCAAGTTATTTCTCTTCAAGGAAAAACAAAATAACAACGTAACCATTCCTCATCCTTGTTTTTTCAAAACCTAGAATGAAATCGACTCACTCGTGTTGCAATACTATCAACTTTTAAAGGTTATTACCGGAAAAATAATATCCTGCATGTCTTTGAAAAAAAAATAAAAATCAAGTCATCAAGATAATGATGTGCAATTCACAATGCAGTACTTCATCAACCTCCTCAGATCTACAACAGCAGCAATGTTTTCTTGCTTTCTCCATTTCCAGTGTGCTGGAATAATTAATTTTGTTTACAAGCTCGTGGGTTTTTTGCTTCGCTTTTAATGCTTAGAATATGGAACTACACACGTAATAAAGCCTTTACAAAAGCCAAGCAGTCAAAATTAATTTTGTATTTGTACCTTTGTGAAAATAATTAATAGTTTAACCATTCTTATTTCTCCCAGAAATGAAAGCCTTTGGTGAAGCTCCCTTTTCAGTCCCCACATTCTGCTTGCAAGCCTCTTATCTCATTGCTTTCTTCTAGAAAGCTTGTAAGACAGTCAAAACCATACTCAAAGAAACTGTAGGTCCTTCAAGTACTTGAGGCTAAACCTATGGCAGACTGCAAGATCAAAAGAGAAACTGTGAATAGAATTCTTATAGACTACAAAGCTTTGTAGTAATGTGCCTAATAAACTCACGTTACTACGGGGTGGGTAACTGCAATAGCCAAGAGCAGAATGAATGGATTGGTGAGCAACCAGAAAACAAATTTCCAGATGGAGGCTTTTTTTTTATTTTTTTAAGTTCCTACTGTGACAGAATGGACAACAGTACAAAATACTTATTCCTTTATCAGGGCTGAACCTGCTCATCTGACTATTATCGTTACATCCTGATTTCAAGTTAAAGTAGAGCAAATATAATCTGGGCATATTTTATCCCCTTCTTCAGTGCTCTGTTCAAAGATGTCTGCCCTAAGGGGATGTGTTTCTATGCAGTTTTCTGAGACAGGCTGTCACATCTGTATTTCATCTAATCAGCTTTTATCAAAAAATAAGATGTAAGGCAAGGCACAGTGGAAAACTCTTGCACCATGAAAAACTGGGAGGACTTCTACTCTTACCTTCCTCCTGTCTTAAGCCTTATCGCACTCAATTCTCAGACACAATCACCTATGAGCAGTTACTCACTACTCACACTATCATCCGTATTTCAAATTACCAGAGATAAAGGGAAAGCCTCAGCCAAATAAGATTTAGTTACTTCCCTCCAAGTTCTCCTACAAGCTGCAGGACTGAAATTCTTTAAAGCAGTAGCAAAGCATCACTTGCATTACTAGGTACAGACTATGAGATTCCTTGAGCAAGCAACAGTCTGAAATATTGTATGACAAACCAACAGTCATTTTCATATACAAGATGTGGAAAGATGCAATTTTACGCTTATCTCAGAGTTTTTCAAATATGATTTTATTTGATTTGGAACCACATTCAAAAATTTTACCTCAGTGTCAACTGTTGGGAGCCACTACCATAAGAATAGCTTCAAAGTGAATGACAAATCCCAGCTTAAGCAGTTAAGAGTAATCACCAGAACTGTTGAAATAATTGCATATATTCAGTTTAGTAGATATCACAAACAACAGTTTAATGGAAAATCTGATGTGGCCTAGCATTTGTGAAAAATACAACAGGGTATGAAATCTAAAAATGCGAAGCCACTATTCTTGGTAATTACTACCTATTTTATTGCTGCTCTATGAAGTCTCAAGAAAGATCGGTTTCACTACTGAAAACTCTGTCCTAATGAGGACAAGAAAAAAAATCTCTCACAAAAAAAACCAACCCACAACCTTAATCAAAGATAAGGAGCATAAAAAGGTTATACTTATACTATTTAAGGTGCACACTCATGTTTTTTAAATACTGGATACCTGGTTCGCCCCACTTGCTTCTCAGGTACCTCTTCATTAGGTTTTGTTTGCTTGCTTAAGGGCTATAAAAATGTGAATTTTAATTGTTTGAAGGAGAAAAATATACCTGGTATATTTCAACTTAACCTCCTGCTATACCATGAAATCACATAAGACCAGAACTGATTAGGTATTTCATTGTAATTATCAAAGCTGAGATGCATAATATCAGAGAGTAAACACCAGTTATGAAAGTTAGATTCCACTACCTTTGAGAATTCCTACACAACTCCTTCCTATTTTGTTAATTCAAAATACAACAGATGGAACTAGATAACCGAACTACCTTAAAGAAACCCACAAAACTAATTTTAACCTTGTAACATTCCTATTAAAGTAAGTAGCAACTGCTAAAATTCACAAATAAGGCAAGGCAGTAGATGAGGTCTCCTTCCATCCACCTACTAGCAATTCCACTGGCCACAGGGCAGCTGCACTGTTCATTCTCAGGACTGTAACCAAACAGCAAACACAAAGGAGGGAACATTTAAAAGCTAGCAGGAATATATACATTGCAGTAGGAAGGAAAAAAAAAAGGTAGCTGTATCATTGATCAGACAAATTATCAATGGAAAAATCAGTAGCACAGTCTCCTTCATCTGACGGAAAAAAAAAAAATATCACTGACTGATTGCCAAAAAGAGATCACAACTACAGCATGTATCCATAAGCATTTTTGAGCACTGAACTGTATCAGAAGCTCCAAACATTTTCTGCTTATTTATAAAATATAAATGGGTACATGTCCACTCAGAGATAACAAAAGTTTAACAGTAATATAACTTAGATTAATTCTAAAATATCCAACTTCTAGAAGCAAAGTTCAAATCTTGGTAATGTCAATATAAAGTTTTATTTTTCCAAAGCAGACAGACCAGGTTCCTGTGCCATTTACCATATTTGCCCAGCAGCTTTTTGGCAGGAAAAGTTTTTGGATAAGACTTCAAAAAGTCAAGTCTTATTTGTTTTATGTTGATATTAATGTTTTCATGACTTTTCTTCAAGAAATCATGGTTGGCCTGACGCCTCTGACTTAAATTGCCATTCTCTTTCTAAAGCTGGTAGTTTCTTTCCATCAAAAGAGGACCTGCACAACCACCATAGACTACGCTTATCAAAACCTGCTAGAAAAACAACAAATATTCATCATTAATATAATCACAGTAGACTTTAACATACTTCAACATCCAAGCTGCAGATACAGTGTATGTGAAAAAATACTCTTGTGCTGTATCACAAAAGCAACATATGATAAACTGAGACATAGAATATATTAACATAGGAAAGGGGAATTCAGATGTCAAGGTAGAAATAAAAAATGGATTTTTCAAATAAAAGCTAAAATCAGCTAGTTCATCCAGCAAGGCAGAGAAGTGCAGGAAGCCTATTCCAATTGGCAACAGTGACAAAGACAGCTCTTCAATAAATGATAAGTCACATGGAAGGAGTTGGGACTGATTCATAGCGAAGGAGACAATCTACAGAGATGCCTGAGGCAGATTTCTAAAAGTTACAGCAATTCTCAACTACATCCTAAAGTGAATGGAAAGTTGGTGAAGATAAAGAAAGTAGATTGGGAGGGGAGACGGGAGAATGGAGGAAATGAGAGGATGGGAGACATGGAAAGAATCCCAGTGGAAAACAGGGAGCAGGAGTGACAGCCAAAACCTTCCCCAACAAAATACAAAACAAAAAGCATAAACAATATTCTACGTATCTCCTCTTCAGGCTGAGAAGAAGAGGAATTAAGCAACATATGGTGGCAGGCTGTTGATTCAAATCTTAAAATTTAAATTAAGAGACTGGATCAAAGGAAGACTAATTAAAACAAAAATCGAGTACAGGGTGTGCAATTCCTCTCCTTAACTACTCCAACTGTAAACCCTAGGGCTTCACTAAGTACTTCACTTTCAAATTTCCAGATTAGCTCACTTCTTCCACAGCTGAGCTGTTCCAAAGGCAGCAGCAAAGGGATGGTTGCCTGGAATTAAAATGAAATGCCTGCAAGTTCCAGTATAGTCTTTGTAAGTGGAAGTGGGCTTTCTCCAACTGGCAAAGCAAAAAGGTACCTCCTGCTGGGGAGTCTCAATCAAAGAGGAAAAAGTTGGCTTTTTAGAAGGAAAACACGTTCACAAAACTGACTAACTGCTTAAAAGGATTTCATTACTCTCTAACCTGAATGGAGCATCCTGAATTAGGGACAGATAGAGCTACAACATCAGACGACTTGTCCTAATCATGAGATGAAGAGACCATGCTAGTAGGCAGCTATAATCATTTACACCCTTCAAAAATCCCTACACTTTTCTCTTGGTTTTTACATTTTTGTCCAGTCCACACCAGTGAGAAAGAGCTGTACTGAGAGAGGAAACTCACCCAAACCAAAACAAACCAAGGTGTAAGCTCCTTGCAAAGTCACACTGGTCAAACTCAGTGCCAGGTAACACCTGTTTAACATGCAGCATTTTTTTCCAAATGTAATAACAATCACATAAACATTAGTAAAGCATACATAAATATTGCTACCTATTTTACAAACATTGGTTACACAAAATGAAAGATACAGTTAGAACTCTGTCCTCTAGTAAATAAACATCCTTTTTTGGCCTTGAAACATTTTTAACAACTCTAAAACCTGGAATTGGCATAGTGATAAGACAACACAGGGAGAAGAACATAAACAAAGCTAATTGCTGGGTTCACGTCCAATAGCATCCTCATTAAAGTAAGTATTATAAGAGCATCAGCAGAAAGGCCAAAGAATGAATCATGAACTAAGTCTGACTACATCTTCTTAACTCAGCAATAAACATTAGTGCTGAATCATAGTGACAGGATATTATTGGGGAAGTCTGTCTTGCCGCTTCAACTTTCAGGACTGTCAGTCCACTACCTAATGCTATTATTGAAAATGTTGAGAATAAACAAATGACCAAACACTACTGTCCAAGGGTATAACACCAAACATAGCATAAGGTAACCACTTTGGAATACCCTAATGCATATGTTTACATTTTGATTAGCAAAACTACCAGCATACTCTTAGCCTTGGGTGTCAGACTTGGCCACAGTAAGGAATGTAATATTCAAGCTGTTCTGAGAAGAAGATGATATTGTTAGAAATCCAATTTGTTAGCAGATTTTTATCCCTCACCTGCTATCAGAGGTCACATCACAAATGGTCTGACAAAGTAAGCAAGACTAGAAAAAAATAAATGAAGAAACTATATCACAGAATGTGCTGTAAACAACACATTACAAAACCAAACACTGGCAACGTGTTTAAAGGTAATCTGGTACTATGTATTTATGATTCAGGCTGATCACGTCCTGCCCATTTGTCTTTTTAAAATTCAACAAACTGAAGGACTTGGAGAGGGCCTGCTTGTACTGAAGAAGAATTTGTGCATGTTTTACTTTCTTCTAGGACTATTTAACTGCAAGCAAAAGCTTTGAAGCTGCTCTTCCAATAAAACGTGCCTATTGCTACAAACAGCTAACTCCATAACTGAGTTTGGCTTTCTTTCCTACATCATAAAATTAATGACTCAAGTGCCATCTACTGTGTCTGCACTCCAGTGCAGTGTTTCTACAGACAATGAATGGAGGATACTGCCAAAAACATCAGACAGAAATAACTCATCAGTTTTATGCCAAATTTGACACCATACCTTCAAGTATTGTCCTCCATGCAGATTAAGACACATGCTATGCTCAGAAGACTAGACAATCACCTCTGAGGTATGGAATCCAAATTAACATAATGATCTAAAGCAGATCTTCAGATTTTCAATTAAAAAAAAAAATCCCCAAAAAACCAAAACCCAAACCCAACCACAACAAAGAATTAGCCTGTTTTTCCTTTCATCTTGATTATGCTGTTATCATAACATCCTGTTTTCTTTCACAAGATCAAGGAAATTAGATGGGGGGGGGGGAGCACCCCACACCTTACAGCAAACACCAGAAAAACAGCATTTGCCAAGAGCCACCAGATAACCACCACGGAAATAACACTGCATTTCGCTACACAGGGGTTTGGAATAGAAAGCACATGGTATCTCAAAAATCCCTGGATTATCAAATCTTGGTTTTTAAGTGTATTGCTTTATTAGGGGAGAGTTCCAACACTTCTCTTGAAGGAAAGTTTCTATAAGAACAACACACGTAGAATATTACAGGAAAAATACAGCTTGGAGCTATTCACACAACACCCAGCTTTAACTATCTCATACAGTATCTGTATTTCATGACATACAGAACTTTGCATCAAAATTGCTTTGCTTCAGCAGTTAAAACACTGAACACAGGTGTCCTTGCAAAGCAGCATTAAAGTTTGCTGGTGGATTCCTTTTAGCCTTCTGTTACATCCTTTTCCATCACATTCTATTGAAGAGGGTGGATGGAAACTCACTCCCTTTTTCTTCCCAAGCCTCTCAGCACTCAGATAGGTAAGATTTGGGCCTAGAATTACCACCGCATACATTATTAACTGCAGACCATGGGAGCAGTTTTGCTGGGAAGTTACAGGTAGGGGGCAGTTTGCAAGGAACAGCACATCAGCTTCTAACACTTGCTTATCCTGTTGTAAATGCAGACACGTGGGAAGCAAACGAAACAAGGCCAGGGCCACAGAGCTATAACCTCCCTCTGCAAACACAGCTTCCTCCATTTGTAATAGATGGAAGAAACAAACAGAAAAAGCCTCTCCTCTAATGTGAATGTTGCTCTTTCCAAAACAGCTCCCTCTCCAGCTCCCCTGGCACATAAAGAAGAATGGTACACAATCCTTTAAAAACAAAATAGCCACTCTATAACTATCACCACAGTGAACTACAAACACCCAAAGACTTTAGGTGTCCAACACTATTCAAGTGCCATCCATGTTTCATCATTCCTTTGAATATCAGTTTTTTTAGTTTGAACTTATACACAGTTATCAAGCAACAGGGAGGATTCATCCAGACTAATAAAATATAAAAGGTTGCCTCCTACTTATTGGTTCCAAAACAAACATCACAATCAGCATGTGTGATTAAATTAAACTTTGTTTCCAAACTAAACACTGTGTCATGCACACAATGCAGGGTTCAAAATACCACAAATATTCTGAAGGGGTCACAAGGTACATAAAGGCAAACATAAGACTAATTTACAGCAGGAAATTTGGCAGAGAAGTATAAGGGGGGGGGAGCAGTTTGAGGCTTGCTATTCTGGAGGAAAACTAGTACAATATGGTGCACACCTGGCTCTCCTTCAGCCCTGATTGCCACTGTATCTGAAAGCATACACAGCTAGGAGGAGGCTTCTGCACAGATCTCAAAGTCAAATTATTCTGATATACTCCAATGTCTGTTTGTAAAAGCACCATGCTATGAATACTCAAGTGTTCTGTCTGAACTGACAACAGCCCTTTCTTCTATCAGCTGTGTTTTGGATTTAATACTCCTTGCCAGAGGGTTCACAGCTGGGAATTACATATAGGTCATGTGAAAAACTCTTTCTTTATAATACTTCCTTTCTCGAGTCTTATTCTGCAATAGAGGACGACATTTCAGAACACTTTCCAACTGTCTCATCTTCAACTGAATTCACCTTACAAAGATAAACTATGATGTAACTAAAAGAGAATTGCCAATGCTATGCCAGTTCCCTTTCAACCCACCCTCCCAAAGTGCACAGCACTTGCCTAAAGCACTTCTCATTCTTCCACTTTCAGGCTCCCGCATAGTTTCACCAAGGTGGCCTGAGCCTGACGTATAAAAGTTGTTGCAATTCGAGGTGTGATTTCACAAGATGCTCTGGCAGTATACACCCTCCCTGGCCTGCACAACTTTGGTATTCCAGGGTCGATCTTTTCATGATTTGCCAACACAGCTCAGTTTTGATTTTCAAGCCACTATCTTTCTCTTCTAGTTCTGAACTTCTGAGCATCACAGTCAGTTTCCAACCACGGAGGCTGGAAAGAATGGAGAATGATAGCGTTCACTTTATATTCAGGGAGAAAAGGATACTCTCACCTCAGTACTCAGTATCTGAGCTTCCCATTTCTGTCAAGCAACAGGCCAAAAGTCAATGCGAAGTTTGTGAAGCAAAGCTTTTTTCCCTTTGGGGTGATGAGAAGGCACCACCTTGTGGATGTTGCTCCAAGAGAAAGGCTTCACCAGCTGGTAGAAAAATTCCAGTACAGCCAATTCCCAGTTCTGTCAATGGGAGCATCAATGGTTTGTGTAATGAAAAAATTACCACTAAATAACAAATATCAGAGCATGGTTCAGCTAACAAAGCATTCTGCCTAACTAAAGCAGGTAATTAAGGCTTTGTTATATTTAATCTCAAAGTGAATACTGAAGTTCTTAAGCTAAACGAACTATGCAAAATCTTAACAAGGGAAGGAGTTTAACTTGTAACATGCAACAGTAAGCTTCTCCAATTATTCCTCCAGCAAGCACTGATTAGACACTTATCACAAGGATCTAAACTAACATAACTGATTTGTGTGTAAAAATAATATCTTTTTTCCATAAGCAATAGCCAAATAGCAGTCACAGTCAAAAGCAAATTTAATCAGGCACTGTGCAAAATACAGAGCCACTACCTTTGTCTGAAATAAAATACCCCAAATTGTTATAGGACAGTATATTGGAAGTTAGAATAAGAATATTGTAGTTACTTCAGTTGGTGAGTGAACAATATTTGCCACAAACAGAATCCTTCATCTACAGGTCTTTTCATTAAAGTTTCTTTTTCCTTTGCACATTAAACTTGAGCCGGGGAGATACCAGTCAACACAGCTAAGAACACAACCCAAACAACTTCTAGTTCAATGTCTAGCTACTAGAAAATATGTCCTCCTATCAAGAGACCATAAACATATTCTGAAAAGTGACTGATGAAGCACAAAATTAATGACAATGGGCTGACGGAATACAAAAGAATAATAGAATACACTTCAGAATATCTATATAGTCAGCATTCGGAAGGCATGGAAAGCAGAAAATGCCTGAGATTCCTCTTTTAAAATCTCGTCAACTCCTTTATATATCATCTCCATATCCTACGAACATTGCCAGAGCATTTATGCAATTTACACAGAAAGCAACGAAAAAACGCACAAGAATATAAAATCTGCTTCCAAGTTCTTGAAACTGTTTCTATAGTTGGTATTTTTATGTAAATGCAAATATTTCAATGTCTAAAATTATGAAAAAAAAATTGATCGCAACGACTTATAGCACAGGGAATTAATTCTGTCTTCAAATTCTGATGTCTCAAAATTAAGTGCCTGTAGTTTCAGTATAATTAGAGACCCTGGATGAAATTATTTGCTAGCAAGTCACCTGCCATTCCTGTATTTCATTATATTAATACAGAAAATAAACCTGAGAAGGATTAGTAAATTTAAGTTTAGTTTTAACCCATTCAGCTGAAAAACACATCTGTTGTGCAATTAGTACATTCTAGTGAGAGGAACAGATAAACCACAGCATGATGTTCAGTAGCAGCACTGAAGTCCCCTGCACCATTCCAGCAAAATGCTTGTGCATTAACACCATAAGCAGAACGAACTGACTATGCCAGCCCAGGATTAGTCTTCAAGAAGGTCTTAAAAGCCTGGAGAAATACTTGCAAAAATTTAAAAAAAAAAAAGGGGGGGAGGGGAAGATGCAATTCAAGAAAGCACAGGCACAAGCTGCTACAAGGATAACTTAAGTTTAAAAATAGACTGGTTAGCAACACAGGTGTCCTTTACAAAAGGATGTAGAGACAACAGTGGAATACAGCTGAACAAGTCAAGATGTAAGAACACTCTGTTCAGGTGCAAAGTTATTGAGGAAAAAAAAAAACCTGAAAGACCACTTTTCAGCTGTATCAGTTCCCCACACCAATTCACTACATGGCTGCACAAATGCCTCTGTAAGAACAAAAAAGGTAACATAAGGTGTGTATTTCTGTGTGTATAAATACATACACATATATATAAAAGCTCACATCATTGTCAAAAAGTTTCCAGTGAAATTTCACCTTCAATCACAACTATAAAATATTAGTGAGTCTAAGTGTGATGAGTACAGTCAGAATTGGTCAGCCACACACGTTTTCATCCCAACTGACCAAGAAAATATGGTTCTGTTTGTTTCAGAAAACATAAAATCCAAGAAATTCAAGAGTGACTAAACAGGCACTGTAAATGAACTGCTCTTGTAAAGAATTTGGATAACATCTCTTCAGTCTTGAACAGATAAAATGAAGAATACACAAGAGGGGAGTGGGAAAAAAAAGACTAGCAAGAAATTAACACAAAGGGGTGTAACTTCAATTTATGCTGCCACTTTCTTCACCATTTCCAAGGAAAACTCACTCCTGATATTAAAATTAGATTTAATATTGTGACTGGTATAACAAGATGGTAGATTTTAAGGCGTCTTTAAACTGGATTCCCATCACCTATTTAGAAAGGAACAAATCAACCAAAGACAATCACCTGCAAAATAGGACTACATTTGGAGATCTCTGAGGTACATACTGAAGTAAAGGAAAAAGAAAACCTTGAGGAGCAAGGCAGATGTTCTCAGTGGCTACATACAATAGATGATACACCAAGGATACATACCAACCATGGTGATAATGGCAAAAACTCAAGAGAGGTTGAACACTGTCAGTTTTCACTTCCAATTGCTTTAAAATTTGGTGCAGGAAGGGGAAGTGTCAGCTTTCTGCTTCCATTTCAGTACCATCAAAACAAACTATAAGCTGCCCGCTTTACAAAATGCCTTACAAGTATTTCTATTTAACTAAAAATTCTGTTGTCTTTATTCTTCTGTTAGAACTTGCACATGCCTACACTAGGAAAGTGGATCCACCAAAAAATTCATTAATGTCAAATGATTAAGGATATCAGTGCTGCGTACTTCACTAGATCACTCACATACAAAGGGATGCAAATGACCACAAGCATTTGGTGTCTTACAGTGTAACAGAAAACTGCAATTTAAACATAAAAGAACTTTTCAGGTTTAATGACAGAAAAACTAGGAAAGCTTAATGTCTCTACTCATCAGTAACTCTACAAAGTCTAAACTAGATGAGGAAAGGTTTACAGGCAGAAAGACTCTCCTTTACTAGACCAACTGACAGGCAGGTTTTCCCCAAGCCCCTCTTCAGGTTTCTAGTGAAAAGCTTTCCCTTTTCCTGACTCTATCAATTGAGCTAATAAAAAACTTTCACACCACTCCCTACCAATCTTTCCTCACTTTATCCTTACCTCATCAGTTACAACTCAGAAGCACGAAGCAGATTTACTGAATCTGAGAAAAAAAGCTGTAGTAAATAAAATATTCTGAGGTCGTAGACTGTGTCAGTACATGGATTATTGAAAAACTTTGGCATTGACAAAAAACCAAAACATTTCAATTCCATCCATAGTTTCTGACAGAAGCACATGACAGTAACTGAGTTTGTGTGTATTTTTAGAGCTCAGGAATACAACCTATATGACTTTTATCACTGACACCACAGCATCATGAATCAGGCATCTTTGTCTGGTACCACAGAAATTTTTTTCCTTGAGTTTTTCCTCTTTCCATATAGCAAAAATTATGGGGCAACTCTAAATCATATTTTACCTAAAAAATGCCAATGATTTGTATGATTTTTTTAAACAACAGAATCTTAAGTGTTGGGTATTCAACTACTAGAAAGAAGGCAGTTTGCTATGCCAAGAAATTCAATGTTGTCTATCCTTCAGACAAACTGGGGCAACGTGACTGATTGTTCTTAATTACCTAGCATTTCTTTGGACATTCTCAGTATCTGAGGAACATTACAGTTACAAAAACCCAAACCCACATAAATACTAAAGTTACATTTAATAGAACAAATTACAGTGTCTGCATGACATGCATGTGCTTTGGGCCTGGCTACAAATTCTCTACAACTGTACTAGGGCCAGGTTCAAGTTTTAAGCAGCACCCAGCATTCAGGCTGCATCCTTAATTCCCAATAAGTTGGTGACATTTACAGAAATCCAGTAGCTTACTGTACTCCAGTAACAGCATATCAAGTTGTGTAACAGGTATTGCTATACAAGCTCTCATTTCCTGGCTATTCATGGATCTCCTCACATTTGGGAGACTATGAAAAAAGGCAGCAGTTAGGTCATTGCACCAACAATTCATGACATATTCACCAGTATGCAAACCTTAACTCTAGCATCCAGACAAAGGACTCAATTGCAGTGACCAAGAAGAAACAGTACAGGCTTCTGCACAAATTGTTTGTCCTTGAGAGGTGAAACACATCACTGTTATTGCTAGCCAATTATTCTTTCAGAAGGAACTGCTAAGCCAGCTCCAAACAATATTGAAAATAGCAGTGTTTAAGGGCAAATAAAGCACTTGAAGTAAAAATTAGTGTTAAAAGAACCAAACAGAAGACAGATATCCTTTCAAACTAACCCCACTGAGGAACACTCCAACATCATAAAAAGCATGCAAACAAGACAATAAGGCAACTGAAATATAAGCCTAGTAGCAGACTGTTAATAATGTCTGGTAATAGTTGGCTCTGGGCATGAAAATAAGAAGTTTAAGGCTTTGGAAATGAATGGAAACATAACTTGTTGGCATGTATTTCAACAGCCATTGTATTAAAGTGGTGACATATTAGTGGTCCAGTCAGAGGTGAATGACTGCACTGAATGCAGGTGGGACACTCAAGTATGCAAAATGCAATTTATTCCCTAGTGCTGGGTTTTATAAGATGGCAAATATTTCACTACATCCTATCAGCATAAATTATGTCATTCTAGGAGACAGAACCTTGTAAATATACATAAATATTATTTTATCATTTAGAAATTTCATATTTATGTTAACAGATTTTTTTCTGGCACTAAAAATGGGACAAAAGCAGGTATCTATTGTGATTTACAAATTGTGGCCTTTGGAATTTGACAGTATTGGAATTTAAAAAAGCACACACACACAGAGGTACTGGACCACACAAATACTTCTAGAAAATTTGCGTCTCCAAGTAACTAATATGAAACTATTTTGATTTAGCAATAATCTTAACTGTTATTCTCCAGTAACTGTTCAGTATCATGCACAAAGTAGTTTGGCAGCCTACATACATACTGCTTTCTACATCCATAGCTGTTTTGGCTGCAAACAATATTCATCTTCGTCCACGTTGTAATGGAGAGAGTCAAAACAAAAAACCCACACACATACTACCCATAGACTCATTCATCTCAAAACAGACCTCTCTAGGGGCTCTATCTTCAGATCAAATCAGCAACTATAATTTGCACAAAATTTTCTTAAAAATAGAGCTACAAAAATACAGGACTACAGCAACTATGTGCAGAGTTTCTAATGAGATTAAACAAACTGCTATTACTTGAAACAACTGCTGTGACCAATGTAGTTCAAACAAAAGAATTAACAGGAAAAGTACCACAGGCCAAGTAAGTTAAATCAAGATCACAGACTTTCACCTAGAACTGAACTTACAGTCTTGAACAATTTAATAAATTCTCTGTAAAATTCCCTCTTACTAGTAGACCAAAAACAGGAGCTGGAGATAACTACATTCTGCAGACTCGTAAAGCAGCAGCTGTAAAAACTTGGCTAATGGTTTAGCCATAGCATGCTGACAGATGGATATGAAACTATTAATAAGGAAGGAATGCAAGCATGTTATGAACTGTACCAGCTATTTTATGGATTGTTATACATTTCATTCTGAGTTTTAGCACAGGAAGAAATACTGTGGTTTGAAAATCTACTATTCAGCATAGTTTCTGACCTCAGCTACAATTCATTATGCATGGATATATTACAACTCCAAATACAGCATATTATGATGCATTTTAAAACCACAACATGCAGACTAAAACCAGGACACTGATCTAATGATACACAAAAGCCCTAAGCAATGTGAGGATAGGCCATATGCAGCCAGGCATTTGCTCACCTTTAGTCAAAGTAAAAAGCATCGCAATAATGGTATGTAACAGAATCCTTCCTAGACCTGTTAAAAATTTAAAGGATGTTCCAAGCACCTAACACACTTTTTCTTTGCTTGTTCTGAGTAATAATTTGGTTAGCATTTTTGCACATACTTACCCTTTTTACTGAAGATGCAGTTTTACATTCAATATCTGTGCTGCTGCCAGAAACCACACATTCCTGCCTCTCCTTTCTGCCTACATTAGTGCCTGTTCAGCCACACAACAATTGCCCACCACATTTTTTTTCCTGGGTTGCTTTTCAGCTGGTTTACATCCTTGTTCAGGCTCATCAGCAAGTATGAACCAGTCACAAACTTTATACTGAAATGAATTACAAGGCAGGTAGGATGGAAAAAAGCATGTATTGTCCTCTTGTTGCTGTTTAATCTCCAACACTGGTTGACCACCTCTTGATTTTTGGACTACTCAAACTTTCTGTAATGCAGGCTCAGTTAACCTGCTACCCACACACCACTTGTGATTTGCACAGATAATTTATTCTGCTTGCAGCTTGTATCTGGTGGCCTTCTTTCCTAGGGACAACTTCAGAATGGGCTGCAGGTCAGTAGATTTCCAGGCAGCAGCTTCACCACTTTGCTAGTTCCTCTCTTCTATGGCTGCCTTAAGCCAACAGAAAAAGGAAACACAGCAGTAAGCATTGCCGATAACCCCAAAACAGTATCTCTAGCCAATACCAATCTCCTTTACTATTGCCAATTTGCACCTTGAAAATATGACAAGCAGGAGCAGGTTTTACAAATTGTTTCAGCAGCATCTCTTTGCTTCTAGTAGCTCCATTTTAGGGGCATCACAGAAGCAGAATAGAGCATATCTGTTCTCATACACAATACACTAGTTCTGTGCATACACTCTATACCCAGCACTCCTCAGGAACTTTGTACTCACTGCCCAGGTGTGACTGTTTCTATTACAATGCCAGGAAGGGCCGTGACATGGAGTTCCTCCATGTAACCAAAGTTATACAAGCCCAACACATGCCAGCCATAGGCAGCTGGTTGTATATACCCCCCAGGAAATCCTATGACAGTACATATTCAGAAGATTTTTTTGGGTTAAGAACTTTCCACACAAGCAATTTTTGACACAAGCAAACCTTGAGTGTTTTATCAGTCAATCCTTCTTCCAAACAAGCTCTTCACTATCTAGCTAGAAAATTATATGGAAAAGGACATACCACTAAAAAGGTGAGCAGCAGGTCCCCGTACTGTTCCTTAAGATTTGAGAGAATTCGCTAAAGACATAAGATAACGGTTCTTAGATGTAGTTCCAAATCTCTCTGGGCAGACCTGAGGTTTGTTAGAACAAGACATTGTTTAAAGAAATCACAGAAGATAACAGAAGGCAAGGGTCTGAATTTAAAAAGTCACCTTAGTATTTCATACCTAGCTTACCTTTCACTGCACCTTCTCTCATGACTACTGGAAGAAAAAAAGATTTAACATACCTTTGGTGATGCACAAATTTAAGACTGAGAAACAGACATATAACCCTACATCAAACTTCCAATTATCCAGTTGTAGCTTGCTAGTATTATTCATAGGCTTTACAGACAAATGTTTGGTATTTCAAAGACTGACATCTGAGGCCTGTTTGCTTAAAATAATGTTCTTGAGAAGTAATGTACCCAGAGCACTAGTATGCGCCCACAGCCTTAAGCAAGCCCCCCTTTTCCCTAGAAGGGATCTTTACGAAGTTACAAAAAGCATCTAAGCAGTAAGCATTTTTAAAGGGTCTCAATTGCATGAAAAAGTAGTGTTGAGTTCATGTATTAGAGGTGATTTTGCTAACCAGCACATAACGAAAAACATAACACTGCAGTCTGCCAAGAATCCAGTCAAGACCTCAGATACGGTTGAAGAGCAAAGCACTCTCTACCCCAGGTGAAAATTATGAGATATAATAAATACAGTATAACATAAGTATGAAAAATACTGGAATATAAAGACAAAGAAAGAGATTTGTATCCTGGAGTGCACAATGCAGCTCATCCAAATGGGAGTATCAAAAATGTTACAGAGTATGAGGAAGGGAGAGAGACTGTCTTACTGAAATTCAGATGTAGTCTCACCAACAAACAACAGCATCACATTCATTCCTGTCTAATTAAAAGTCTGCACATGACGGCTCAGTCTTATTTAATAAAAACCTCTAAATCTAATTTTGTTTACCTAGAATATTACAACAGAAGTGCTATATTCTCAAATGAGATGTAGCTGTGCATTTTAGTGAGAGGCAACACGACAGTTTTGGTGAGATTACCGAAATCATGCAGATTCTCACTGCAATCCATATTTGGAATGAGTGTCCCTCAGCTTGATTATACTGAACTCCTTCCAAACGAATAAAAATGCTTGCTGTTAAAATAATGGGCTTCCTTCTTTAAACAGAAAATTGGGGTGAACAAATCAACACAGACAGCTGCAACTTCAATGAACAATGATACAAACCATACGTGTTCTCCATAAAGAAGATGGAGTCTTCTTGTAGAAAAATCAGAATGAAGTTGCTCAGGAGATCCTACATTATAGCTCATAGATTCCATTTCCAAGAAAAACAGAGAAGGGAAACCACAGCAAAACCCACAACTCTTCTAATGCACAAGAGCCTCAACAGTAGAAGAAAAAGTGCAGACTGAAAAGCCTGTCCTGTAAACCCTGATACTCCTATTTTCAAGGCAGCACAGGATCATCAACCATCCAGCTGCAATAGTTTGGTCTGGTTGTCTGTTAATACCATCCAACCAGGCGTGGAAGGAGAGGAAATTTTGCAGACTGAAAAAGGCAGGTTCTCTATTTAACAGCAGCAAGCAGACTGCATCAGGAAGCTTCCAGGTCATACCTCATGAAAAAGAAGCCCCAGCAGGGCACCAGGTTCCACACAAATGCAATATTCTCACAAAGCAGTCCTACAGACATGAAGAAGGAAGTGATACCAGTTTCCAAGCAAGTAAGATTTTACTGTTGATCTCTGGGGACACTATTTTAACAGACATACGCATTGTCCAATCTTAATTTCCTTTAATCCCCATCCCTTTACGCCTCAGGGGGCTGGTACAATATTATTTAGGAGTAACAATTGCAGAGCAGGTCCTCTTTATTCCCAGAAGCCCAGGCACTAAGTAACCATAAAGCAAACAAGCTCTAGAGAATCTGGAAATCAAACCACTAATTAGTCTCTACTGAGCTCATACAGGTAAGATTTTTCCAACAACTTGTAATCTGGTCAACGATTCTTTGTATTGCTATCCTGTCTAGAGACTAGAATCACTTTCAGTGATCACTTTCAGTTACACAGTATGCAAATGCAGAAATATTACTAGAGAACATACACTTTGAATAAAATCAAAGTACAAGGAGGCGGCACAAGAAAACTTGCAAAATGAATGGAATACTCAAAACATAAGTACTCTGTAGAGTCCCAAATAGATTGCTGGCCTAGAGGTTCAGGCAATTTTTCACACAGTCAAAACAGCACATCTTGCCAAACCCTAAACTCCCAATAAAAGGCATAAAAGCCCTTCAGTACAGTTACTGTTGTTTTCTATAGCAACAACATGATAGGGTAGGAAAAAAAAAAACCACACAAATACTGCATTTTTATTTTAGCAGTAGAACATCTTATATAGGTATGTTACTTAAACTAGAGAAATATAACCTAGATGAATCTATTAAAAGGTAGACGCAAAGTTTATTGGAAAATTACACCTAGCAGTTACCAGTGTTTAAAGTTCTCTTATTGAACAAAATGGTATAGCCTGCTTGAAGTCTGGTTCTATCCAACAGTTACACAAAGAATCTGTAACAGAAAGAGTGATCATTTTCCTTGCAAAAACAGGAAAGCAGGGAGGAGACTGCAAGTACACTAGAATATAAGATTAGAATTCAAAACCATCTTGACAAGTCAGGAAAAATAACACAGTAGAAGGAGGAGCAACTACCTAAGTAACAAAATCAGCAGATGCAGGGTTTTAATGAATGGTAAGTAAACATCAGGCCTTTGTAAAGAAAGCAAACAGTGTGCTATGATGCATAAACTAGAGGGTGTCCTACAAGGCACAAGACAAAATCCTTCTCCATACCTAAACACTGGTAGAGATTAATCTGGAATACTGTCTCAGTTTTGGGCACCTCACTTTCAAGATGAGGTAAATCAGCTGAAGGGAACCCAGAGAAGTGTAACGAGAATGAGGGTTAGAAGACACAAGAAGTTGCTAATTTATTTTGGATGAAGTCTTTCAGAAATTCAAGTCAAGGCAGATATCAGGGGAAGTGTCTGCCCTCATTTACAGCAAGCATTGCCTGTGATTGTATAGCCGATCAAAAACAAATCTGGTAATAAAATCTCATTCCCCTCAACTCCCTCTCCTATACATTAATACTGGTGCCTTCCCTCGACATAATTTCATATGTGCAATTGCGCAGAATGATAGTTTTTGGCAAAGGCACTTGCACTGTAAAATGGAAAACGCAATGGAGGGAATACTTTAAACGAAAAGGAAAACTGAATTCCAGTATTGTATAACTTTAAACCACCTCCTTTTCTATACTTCACCACCACGTGAAAACAGGAAACATTGCTCTGCCATTTCTCATTCATTTTCCTCAGCAGTATTAAACATTTTATGAGCATAGACAGTCCAAAAGGAACACTGTATTGGGCCATAAACTGCTGAAACATATATTCTCCAGACACATATAAAGAAGTACACAGATGGCAGCAGTACTGAAGATAGTTATAATTACATTTTAAACAGTCATTTTAAACTAAAACAAAGTTGTGCCTTCCGAGAATAATTTTTAACAGCCATATGAGAAGACAAAGCCATCTAACTTCACCACTGTAACAACACTTAGCAGTTGAATTAACTCCCTTTTATCAAAACTATTTTTTGCTCTGTACTGTGGAGGGGAGGGATAATTGAAACAAACAATCTGCCAACAAAAACTGGGTTTACGAAGTTTTAGCAAGGGCAAAGAACGAACTCTGGTCTGTAAGTCTCCTTTAAATGTTTTGTTTTCCTAATTAAACAACACAAATTAAAATTCATCCCAAACAACACTTTACAAATAGCAGTGTGCACATATATGTGAAATTCTGACACTTGTTTTTAAAGCAGGTTTTTGTAAGAAAACAAAGCGTAACACTAGAATATTTAATTAAAAAACCTAAAGCTATAGACTCAGTTCTGGGCATGAAAATACTGCTAAGTATAACAGGGCGGGAAATCTTACCATAAAATGTTTTGTTTGTTTCACAAAATATTTCTTACTTAAACTGATGAAGCACACTGAACAAGGTTAGCTATTCCTACCAAAAGAGAATATGTTTCAAACCTACAGTTCTGATCTAGCTAGCATGAACATAATTTTCTAACACTGCTCAGTTCAGCATTTAATGAGGGCATGAATGCCAACTTGAATTTTGGTGCAGGGAGAGTGAAATATCTTGAAGAGAACAAGATTCGTTCTTTACTAGAAGAAAGTTCGGTTTGGAAGTAATTTTCCTGATTTAGGAAACAAATTAACTACTGTTTTCCATGGCTCAAAGCAAAGTTAGGGCTATTCAACGTTTCTTTAATTCATATAGAATAATAAAAGTCAGCAAATTCTGCAATTTCTAACATTATTCTAAATATTTACGCTTCTGTGGATAACATTCACAACATGATTAGCATAAGATGCTAGTATCCTTTCATCCTATTGAGTTTGTAGAAGGACAACTCAGTTTCTCCAAGAAGTTGGTGAATTATCTTAGTAAAATTCTGCGAGTTCAGAAGCACTGTTCTGTGTCTTCCAAGCAAACAGTCACAAGTTGTTTTAACTTTCATGGTGCTCCCTAGAGAAATACACAGACTTCATGAAAAAAAACTACCAAAGCTACTTGGGGCGGGGGGGGGAAGGTGGGAGAGAGAGGAAGAGGAAGAGGAGGGAGAAAGTGAGAAGGAGAGAGAGAAAGCAAGTAGCAGTCCCACACTGAAAGGAGAAATACATTATTAGGTAAACCTCAACCTTTTGCAGCAAGCAGACAGCCAGGAGTTCAGTGTGATTATGTAGAAACATAAAAATCCTTTTATTAGCAGTTGGGAAGGGTACTCAAGTTCACATACATACACAAATACAAAATATGCTTGAAACTTCAGCAACAAGACACTTTACATAAATATCAGCAGCTCAACAGAAAAGGATCCATACTTTCCACTAAATTCTCACCACTAGAAACTGTTTGAACCACATGTGGCCTAAAAATGGCTAGTAAAACTCTGGTAACTCAGTTCCAAAATGTTTTCTTCTGATAAGGTTAGCTCCTCATTAAAGAAACACATGTTTCAATGTGGTATAACATATGAGATATTTTTCTTTTCAGAAAACTTCAAAATGGAACCAGTTCTCTAAGTTTTGGAAGCTGAGAAAATTTTTTCTCTCCTCTAGGTTTAAACAACTTGCAAAGATAATTCAACTACTGTTTTGGTAACATCGGTATTAAAAATGTTTTTATATTTTGCTATTAAAAAGTAAAATTTGTATTTTAGCAGTTCATAGTCCAGATACAGACATATTCACCTGGAAGTATAATGTAACTCCATAGTTTTGGAAAAGCCAGCATACAGTGTTGTTACATACTGTAACAACATATAAACTATACATTTTTTCCAAACTTTCTACATATTTATTACCAAGTCAAAGGGAACCAGCATTTAAACAACTTTTCTTCAGAAATCTTCCATTTTGGAATTTGTTTAGCTCTCCATAAACTAATATTTTCAAATATCAGAAGAGCAATAGCAAAGGTGCAGAGGAGCTGACAAGCAATCATCTATGTGGAAACAGAGTAAGACAGAAACAAGGATGAGGTCAAATGGAAATACTTTCTTATAAAGAAAGATAAAATTAACAGCTTGAATATTCTCTCTTTGAAGCACTTCAATCTTGAGACACTTAACTACAGGAAGCTGAGATGATACAATTAAACACACTTAACCAAAGACAGCAGAAAAGGCACTGCAGATGTCAAGTAATTTCCACATATAAATTGATTTTGAGAAGAAAAAAAACTTACACAACCTAAAACCAAATACATATTTAGCTAAACATTTGGCTTTCCAAAGCAAATTAAAATCTTGTGTATAAAGTCTACAGAGTAGAATGTGTAAGTGAATGTGAAGCACTGAAACAAAAAATGTGAGAACTGAGCGTGAAAAGAAAATTGACTATGACAGTTTTAATTGCTGTCATATTATCAATACTGATAAAGTGAATGTTTAGTTTGTAAATGGAGCATGTGTCATCTAAAGGGGAAAAAAAAATATTACCTGTGGAAACTATGGGCTTCTTCACCACTGTTAATTTATTTAGCATAGCAAATAAAAGCATTAGAGAATAGTTACATAAGGTTTGTCTTTCATTTGCACTGTAAATCACAAGTGAGAGATGAAAGTCTCTCCTCCTAAGCCATTTCATATTCTCAGAAAGAACAATTTAAAAAAAAAAAGAATAAAAGATACTATTATACATTTGCTGGTAGTAATGATAACCAACATGCTTATCATAAATAACAAATGTTCACTTCACAGATCTAAGAACACAAGCCAGACAAAAATATAAAGGACAGACAGTGTTGTAATTTGATTAGCCTTAGGGATTTACAAAGCAAGTTTCATCTTCAGTTTCAATTTGACATTTAAAAGAATGCTTAAAGCAGTTTGGTTTTGCAACTGCCACTTTTAGAGTGCTTTTCCATGGAGATGTCTAGCCAGCTTCACACATTTTCTCAAGTAATAACAAGTTGAAGACCAGGCTCTATAAATAATTTTTATCAGCTAAACAGTTAAGTCTCAAGAACAATTCTAGTCATACTGGGTTTTAGTTTTAGCTCTTCACTGAAATGGAGACATCATTTCTCTCTCAACCAGCATGAACACTCAACTACTTTTACTGAATACCACTTACTAATAATAAATAGTTTCTTACAAATATGGAAGAAGAGAAGAAAGAAAATCCAAAGTGTATTTTTGTTTTCTATTCTTTTTAAGAAGGCTAAGGAAGCCAGGAAACTAGACAGGAAAAATATAGGACTGATTACTGCTGCTTAAATATGTGATCTGATAGACAGCATCACCACACATTGTAACAGAAAACATTCAGATCCAAATGCTCTCCAGTATGACATGCTCTAAAACAGATAAATGTAATGTAAACTTTTCATATAGCTTTATATTTTCACTGGATTTCAAAAATAAAGATATTTTTGTTTGATTTATAGTCAAACTGTCCTCAGTTTCTAGCAATCACTTTCAATCTGACGGACTAGTTTCAACCAAGGCTGGCAGAAAAAAAAGTAGGATTTGGTTATGGCTTTGTGCAGGCAAGGGGGAAAAGGGACACTGCTACATAGTGCCCCATGGAGGAAAAAGCTTCAGTGACCATTCAGTCACCAGTATGGCTGCCAGGTGGCCTGGCAATAGACCAGAAGCAATCCAAACCTTGTGCTGCCTCTTGCCCTGGCATCATTTCAAAAGCCTAGCATGGAACCAGGCTTACTGCTAAGTTAGGTAGAAGAAGGGATCAAACAAGTAAATCAGGCATCATGTTTCACTTTGAGAAACAACTTAGGTTTTACTAACATCCATACATAGGGGGGGGAGCTTTGTGTTTCATTGTACTTACAAACAAAAAAAAATTCAAAAACCATTAAGTCAAGTAAAAATTTACAATCACACAAGACTTTCACTTGCTTCATTCAGTGGCTAAGATGGTGCCATTCAATGAAGATGTTTAATATTTTTTCTCATCCCAAAAGATGGATTAAGGTTTAATTTACTACATTTTATTTAAATTTCACACTGAAGATGGCAAGTGCCTTCCAATGACCACTTATACATTGTTCATGGACACAATATGAGTACTTTCTCAACAGTAATGACCCTATCTTCACAACATCCTCACAACTAACAGCTGTTACTGCCATTTTACAAACTGAAAATAGAGGTGCAAAGAGGCAGTTACAGGCATGAACAATGACCATCAGTTTTGAGGCAGTTAAGGTCAGCTTTTTTCCTAATACTTCATACCATATAGAGCTACTTGGGTTTCAAACAGCTCACCTTGAGTTCACTAAAAGCTATGAATGCTAGTCACTTTTGCACATCAGTCTCAATATCCTGACACCATGAACACACAATTACAAACAGCTAGAGAGTTTATAACACCAACAGAAAGAACTGCGTTAAACTCATTTGAACTCCAGCATAACATGGTACTACAGGGTTTCCCCAAATTTAATCCTATTTGAACCCACTTACTTCTTAGGAAATGAGGAAAAAAAAAAAAAGCCCTTTTCAAAATACTCAGTGACAAGAAGCTATTTATGTTTAGTAATGCATTCCAATGACTAATTAGTCCAGTAAGAATACGCCCCTTATTTGAAGTCTGAACTTCCTTAATTCAGCTTCCTTTGTCAGATGAAGAGAAGGTTGCTTTTATGAAATACCTCTTCCTCAAATAGGTATATACTAACTCATGAAGAAACCCTTAACATTTCCTTAGCTAAGCTAAACAATGTAAGCACCTTACATCTTAATTAGAAAGACTGCTCTGTCCTTCTCCCAGTCATTTTCAAGGCTATTCTCTGGAAGCTGATTTTTCACCATCCTCCCTGGACTGTTAACACCAGATGTACTGCTCCAGTAACAGTTATAGGTAAATAGATAATACACAATCTCCTTATTTCTGATTCCCTTGCTCAACTAACTCAAAGTTTTTCACCAGACCTTTTAGCTACAGCGAAAAGGATTGACTTCAAGTTCAACTCCACTAACTCCAAATCTTTTTCAGAGTTTCAGACTGAGTCTCCCTACTTGTTGCCTAACTCAGTATTTAGTTGCACTAATTCTGCCGTAAGAGTTAGGTATTGTTTCACGTGTTCAGTTTATTAGTGCTCTAAATCACTTTGCAACCTTACTAATGTTAAGTCCCAAATTTATATTTATGATTTTCTAGGTAAGTAAAAACATCTGAAAATTCCAACACAGTTATTTACAATGAGAACCTTCAATACTCTAACCTGAAGCAGCAGAGGTTAACGCAACATATGCAACAGCAGACTTATCTCTAGTACGCACCAACGCTTGCAGATGCATAACACGCTCTGGTGTTGGATTCTGCATGTTACTCGTATACAGCCTTGCCTAGGGATCCATGTTTGCAAGAACCCAAGTCTCTAGCCAAGGCTGTCCTAGAATTCTTAACTAATAGGAGTTACTACAGTTTATTTTGTAACAAAATTTAACAAATCTTTAAAATACTCCAGAACCAACCCACAAGCAATGTGTGTTAAAGATGACGATAAATGGAAATACAGTTGGATTTACATTGAATAAATTGATAAACCTAATCAATAGGTGCTTTAAAAATATACAAACTTTCAATCTATGTATTTACATGTAATTATATGGATCTTAAACATTTTATTTAAAAGGTAAGATATCTCCTGGACCAATTCAAAAAGACAGAGCTGTGACTAGAGCACAAGTTCCTGCCCAAAATCCCAGAACTCCTTACCAAAGTGTTCACAGTGAGAAACAAGGACAGACCAGCACACCAGGTATCGCAAATGCCTCAAAGCAAACATATCAGCTTTAATGCAATGGAAACCTTTAAACGTTCAAGCTTTATTTTCTTCTTACATAGGATGAATTAGGATCACAACCTTAGGCTATTTCATATTGTCCAACTCTAAGACTTTTGTGAATATCAACACTGTCCCTCTGACTGTAAGCAGAGCAGCAGCCCCAACTGTCAGAGGCTCCAATCCAGCTCACCTTCACCATTTTAATGAAGGTGGAGGGGGGAGCAGAGGGTGTCTAACAAAGAAGAAAATAGAGAAATAGAGAAAAATAGTATCTTCCCATAAAACTTCTCCCCTTTTTCAAAGGACTGTAATATTTTTCCAAAACATGAGAGCATACATACTTACACACAAATCTTTCCTGGCTTTTTAAAGCACTATAAACATTATCGGGTGCACTAACCAGGACACTATCTTTTGTACCTGAGCTTTAAAGGCACTTACGCTGGGTTTAATCTTCTCCATCAAAAGTCTTTAGAAATTACACAGCAGAAGGAAATCCATTCTTCTTAAGTTAAGTCAGCCAGTTCCACACCTCTGACATGTTTCTGGTATGATAGCTGCTGTGATCTCAGGAGCAGAGGGAAAAGGCCTCACCAGTATTACTCAAGTTGCCACAGTTTCTCTCTTACACTGGAGTGACAAGTAGGCTGCCCCTATCAGGACATACTTCCAAGAGCCAAGTCTCAATGACATCTTTTGAGTTGATATAATCCTCCTTGGATCATATAATGAAGGAACACACACACACACACTTACGCAGCTTACATCTTCTAAAACACTTTTCCACCAGTTCCACCCAGTCCCTGCACTGAGTATCCATGTCTTCCTTTGTATTTTATGGGCAAGTCCACAGACAACGATTTGCTGAGGTGTTACCTTGCTTTCTGCATTAATTAGTATACATCATCAGCCACAAAAGGAATTAACGCTCAGCGTAAGGCATTTTGACATTCTATAAACTTAAGTAGAAGGGACAGAGGCAGAAAAAGATCTTCACCTAGTCAGAGTACGCACTAGTTAGAGTAAGCATTGCTTTAGAAGGGAACCATCAGGGTAAGTGATATTTAATGGCAGCAAAATAAAATATAAGATTTAAGAAAAAAAATAGAAAACAAAGCACTGAAACACAGCTGGAGAATCTTGTAAACCCTTATTTGAAGTGCTAAATAAAAAATAAATTAAAAAACCCACACCATCAAGCAGAACAGTTACTGTTCCTCCATTCCTCAACTATTTTCCAACTGGTACCTCCTTGAAGGTTCCTGCTAGAAGCTTTTTCTAGTTTCCATCTTCTTGTCATTTTCATTCTTCTCAGATTTTATTACTTGATACCGTAAGGCAAAAACTTAAGAAAGGAGGAAAAACTTACTGGTATTGAGAACTCCTCTGCCAAATACTTCAACACTGATGCTCCTCTAGCCAAAAAATTACTTCTCTCTGCCAGGTTGCCTTGGAGTTTTGTGTCAAACTCCTTTCTGACAACTGAAGCAACAGAGTCAATTATTATGAGTTTGACTTTCTTTGAAATAATTTCTTCTTCCAAAGACATAATCCTAAAAAAGAAAAAACAACCAAAAAACCCAGTCATTGATAACATTATTTACATAACAGAACCATTTTATAACCCTGAAATCATTTAAATAAAAGGTTTACTTTAATAAGGTGAAAGTGCCCCTCTTTTCCATCCCTCACACACCACCTCCACTAACATCCGCTTGTATTGAAGAGATTTGGAAAGGAATCTGAGGCTCCAGTGGGCCACATAACCCAAGGCAGGACCTCTCCAAAAGAGAGGTGTGGAAGAACCTCTAGTTCGCAACGCTATGCTCTACAACCCCTGAATGGGAGGCAGCAACTTCAGTGGACAATGAAACTGTGCCTTCTTCCTCACAGTAGCAGCGCCCCACTGCCAACACCAGATTCCTTGGTGACTATATATGCAGAAGCTCAAATCTGTTTCCATAGACCTCCAAAGACATTATGCCAAACATAATACGTTGATAAAATGCTACTAGCTGTTCTCTTATAAAGCTGCACTAGAAGAAGAAACTATTCCTAAAATAGTTCTCCCACTAACATGAGATACACAAGATGATGCTAAAATATAACTTAATTCATTTTCATTGCAAAATATGTTCACAAATTAACATAAGGTAACAACATGACAATACAACGCTGCAAACAACAGAATTCAGGCTGGTGAGTGTTAAACAACTCTTCCTTCCCATTGCTGGAGGGGTCCCGGTGTTCCTGGAAGTAAACTGTGCTTTGAGGAGCAAACTCCTGTTTCATGGAAAACGTAACTCTTATACTATGGTCTCTCCACAATCCAAGAGAAGATAAGACCTGTCACATGAACACTCCCCTTTAAAGACTTACAGGCATCAGATCATATAGAAATTGTCTATCAGAAATTAGAAATCATCAACTGCATTAGTCACATGCTATGAAATCAGAAGAGCAGTGTCAGTCTTTCTGTAGCAATTTTACTTTGTTGGAGACCATGCTGTTATCAACATGAAAAGGCCTCAAATAAATTAACTACTCTTCATAAAACTTTTATATCAAACAAATATTGTTATAGACAATCCAGTCAAAATGGTCTTTTTTTTAAACTCTGGAAAAGAGTACCTCTTCAGCACACTGCCACAGGTCAGCTCTCGATACAGGTGAATGCTACAGGTCATGCAGAACAACTTTTCATCTGAGTCAAAGTAAGTAGGGAATCTGTTTCCTGCTATCTCTATCAACCTGTTAAAAAACCAGAAGGCATAACATTGCAAAAGGAATAATGTGGCATAATTAGGCATCAAGTATTCACAAAGCAAACAAAGTAAACCTCTAAATGATAAGCAGATACCAAGTAATATTGGAAATCTTTTCCAAAGGAGAAGCATACTTTAGCAGTCAGACTGAAATACTGGAAGTCAGAACAGTCAGGTTCTCCTCCCAGTGATACGCTAGGGAAAGACATAACATGTCTGTATGCAGAGAAACAGCGTTTCTCCTGTAGAACGAACCTGCAAAGTTTACAGTTACTGAATGCAAAGTTCTTTGAGTTTTGTACGTGAGGTTCCACTTAAAAGCCAAGCATTCTCCTATTTTAATTATTATACCTAAATATTATTTTCATTTAAACTAATATACTCTCCAACTCAAATCATCTTCCCTTCCACCTTTATCTTGCAGGGAAATCATAAAGTAGACCTTGTGTCACCACAGAAATTTATCAAGTTGATAACAAACAGAAGATGCATTACAAGATCCAGCCAACATGGAAGCACAACTGCAAAGAAGAGAGCCCAGTTCAACTGCAAGTACTTATACAAGCAGTACATGTATGGAAAGTATGCCTGCCAAAATGACGATCTTCACAGATAATCTCTCCTTGAAAACAAGAACTAGGTCATTTGGATGGGAGACTTTTTCACTGAAACTATTTCCATTGTGCCAGTTACCTCTTTGTAAAAAGGGCTTATAAAATCTTAAGAAAATACACCTTTTAGGACATAGTTAAAAAAAAAAAAAATCAGCATTGTGTCACAAAAGTGACTGAGGCTCCAGCTGCCAGGTGGCTACAACTGAAGATCTATCCATCCAGATAGGACAGGTACAACTGGCATGACTTGACATAATGAAATGACTAAATAGTCATTGTGGCTGCTTCACTGATAGAACTGAATGTGGGATGCCATGAGTAAGTGTTCTCCGTTACCTTATTGGCAAATTCATGACCCTTCAAAACCTTGAATTATAATTGTTAAGCATACCGCTGTTTATTATCAGAGCAGACTAAGGAAGCATATCAGATAACTGGTGATAACACCAAAAGAAGCCAGAGGAAGTTGGATATTTATTATTTGTTGTCAAATACTTCTATATTCAGAAATTATACTTTGAAAGAAGCTCTCACACGGATGTAAAACTAAACAATTTACTGATAAGGCACCAACATTTTCAGTTAAATGATATTTTTTTATAGGTAAAATCATTGAGGACACTGAATGGTATACGGTTTAGAAATGCTGATTGCCTGCAAACTTTTCAGAAGCCAGTGGAAAGTTTTACTCCTCTAAACACAAGGTAATTTTATCTAGGTCCTTAAATAGATGATCCAATAATTTAACTTAGAAACTCATAGTTACAATCTCAGCACTGTAATTTTTTTTTCAGAATGAAGATTTTCTTTTTTAATAACAGAAAATACTTAATTGTTTTTATTTTAAGCAGACATATCCCACTGCCTATAGCTTGAGAAGAGTGGCATCTAGCGGATGACACCTGTGGGCACAACTTACTGGTTATCTTGATGCTTTTTATTTAGACTCCCCTTTCATTAAAGCCCAAAACGTTAAACCTATTTTAGAAAAATTATTTTAAATCAGTTTTATTTGGTTTAAAAATAGAAACAGTAAGCTTGAATGTTAATACCTATCCTGAGCAAGCACTTTCATTACAATAGACTGAATCTCATTCATTATATACATTACTTACTATATCTAAAGTTGTCCTGCAGAACTTCTAGTGACAGAAATCTTGTCTTTCCGTTCGCACAATTAATCGTGCAGACCATTTGGGCAACAGTGATCTGTCGTTCAATGGTCTGCATGAAATGAGATTTCAGTACACTTCCTAATGAGCATGCATATTGCAAAGAACATCACTACACAGATTGACTTAAAATGATGCCAAAAATCTTGCTGAGATCACAGTACTATTCACAGAGCTCCATGCAAGTTCAATGTTCTTTAAGATTTAAATCCTATTTGTCATGATGAGACCAAAAACTGCACAGAACATGTTCCCTGCAGTCAGGGTAGAGGGCCATAGGGTGGAAAATCTATTTGTTCTCAGCTTTGGTTCACAGAAATTTGTATCTAGTGTTTTTTCATAAGCAATAAGTATGGCTAGAGAGAAAAGCAAACCAAACAAATTCTTTTCAGACTTTCTAAATAAGTCTGGTATGTTTTCAGTTGATAGCCGGCTAGAGTTGAATTGAATTGCTACAAAACTGATTACAACAATTTTGATTTCCAGACTTACTACGGCCATTCCATCTACCTGTCCTAGTGTTTGTGTTCTGATAAAGCTGAATGATGGACACCATCTGCACTGTTACACCTTTCTCTTACGCAAGAGAAAAATACATAAATTACAGAAACCAGTGGTATATTGTAGAAGACCAGCCTCAATTCTGACCACTCAGCATTGCTATTAGATTGTCATGTTAGAGAATAAGTAGTAAGACCATGAAAGTTTGTGGAAGCAAAAAGCTCCCTGCCCTGAAGTAAGACCTGCCAGGCAGAATGACAAAGAGAAGTCCCTTTCAGCAGAAGAAATAAAATTAGCCAGCTTTATGCAGTATCTTTCTAGAAGCAGCACAGCATCACAGTATGACAGCCACAACTTAGCAACTCTCAGCCTTAAAAAGCAGCACTGATACAAGCGCTCTTCTCAGGCTTTCTGTAGAGACTTCTGAGTTTTAAATAAAAATAGTGCCAGCTAGATGTTTCCATTAACCCCTTTAAAATAAGTTTCTATTAAATGAATATTTGCCCTCTTACATGAAGCATTTAGAACAACAACAAAAACAAAATCTCTTCTACTTGCTATCTATCAATAACACAGGATTACAGAATCATAAGAAAATTCAGGTTAGAAAGAGAACTCAGGAGATCTCCAGGCCATCATCCTGATCAAAGTAGTGTCAGCTATGAAGTCAGAACAAGTTCCTTGAGGCTTTATCTAGTTTTATTTTGGAAGCCTCCATGGATGGAGGAAGCACAACCTCTCCGAGCAACCTTTTCCAATTCCTGACTGTCCTTATGGTGAAAAAGTTTCTCCACCTATCAGCACAGAAATGGATTTCAATGTACGCCTGCTGTCTCCTTGCAATGCACCACTATGCCCCCTGCTTCATGGTCTCCTCACTGGTAGGGGAAGGCCGCTGTTAGATCCCCCTAAAGCCTTCTCTCCTCTAGATGGAGCAAGCCCTCGGTCTCTCCACAAAGGGCGAGCACTCCCACCCCCAATCATCTTGGTAGTCCCCTGCTGAAATCCTTGCAGTTTGTCGTGTCTTTCTCATAGTAAGAGCCCCAAACTGGACACAGGATCTAGATGCAGTCTAACAGGTACCAAGTAGAAGGGGAAAAGCACTTCCCTCATTCTGCTGGTGCTGCTCCTTAGAGGTTGCAATGCAGAAAGTAAGATCCAGCTTGTCTGCTGAAATTGTGTTTAGCTATCATTTCCAACAGAACAATAATAAATATGCTTTCATATCTAAATATTCTCGTCTTCAGTAACTTATTTTTACTATGTTTTTGTGCTACATCCTACTCTGTTTTCAGCAGTTTCATTTTCACATTCACCTGTTTTCCTTTTCTTTAGCATTCACTTCTAAGCAACAAGTTTTAACTCACCTGTTAGGTCCTACCCTTTTTTACTATCTACATTTCAGGGACCTGAAACAAAAATTAAGTGGTATGTAAGAAGGGAGCACCATAGTTCACAGAGCCATTGCTTGAAGCTTTTTTTCCTTGATATATTACACTTCCGGTTTAAAGTAATTCAAACTTTTGCGAAATTAACTTGACAAAAACAGGGTTATAAACCCCACCTTCTCATCCACAATAACTTGAAACAATTAAACAACACAAATGCATTTGCTTTGATACTCCAGATTCAGGCCACGGGTATAACTACTAAGTCATCTGAAATACATAAATTATTTCAATGAACTTTTTTCTGCCCATTTTTCTATACAAACAAGGATGAGACCACCGTACTTCTTGTCCTCCCCCAGACCCTTAATAACTTTTGAACTCACTAATTCCAAACAACAGTGACAAAGGAATAAACATCTATTTATTTATTACAGCTGGATCGATGGGCTGAGACCAACTG
>NW_009633585.1:0-250 GCF_000690535.1 Cariama cristata
GCGTTCCTTCCTGGTCAGGTTTGAAAGTGCGCCCTTTTCCTCTCCATCCTTTCCCTTTAAGGGTCTTCAGTTCCTGTAGCTTTACGTGTGCATAAACGCCTCAGCCAAAAATGTGTAAACGGATACCTTCATCCTATGCATTATACTCGTTGATACCCCGTTGCTCTGGAAAGGAGATACCCCGGCGGTGACCTGAGGTTCGTCTGCAGGGGTGGACACGGGTGTCCGCGGCTCACGGACCGCGGCAGTC
>NW_009633585.1:325-933 GCF_000690535.1 Cariama cristata
ACAAGGGCTGTTAGCTTTTTCCTCCAAAACCTCGTCTCCGCCTGTATTACACTGAGGGTGTTTTTTTTCCTGATAGGGTAGGAAATGCGATCATGTTTACGAAAGAAAGAAAGCCTTTTGGTCTACGCTGAAAGATTTGTAGCCATTTTAATGTTTTACAGCCTGGAAAAAACGCGATCGTTCCCATCCTGGGGGTTTGCTTTCGTTGTGAGACTGAAAAGGGGAAAAAAGAGACGCGGAGAGGGAGCCGAGCTGCCCTCTCCTCCTGCGCTCGGCGATCGGTCCCCGGGGAGACCCCAGGATCGCGCCTCTCACCCCGCTCCCCAAAGGGCCTGTGACTTTATTGAGACACGTGGAAACACACGGTTTGCGACGTCAAATAGCAAAGACGTAGTCGGGCGCGGAGTTCACTATCGGTTGCTGTTTTATTATAAAGTAAACGAAAATTTCTGCCTTTCTGGCCTAAAGTTCCTGCGGTGAAACTCAGTGTTTTTTACACGGCGGATGCAGGGTCGAGACCCGGCCGCTTACACCACGCGTGGAAATGAAAGTGTCATTTCACCCACGCTGCGTGCCAACCAAATGCCAGATTGCAATTATCCCCAGCA
>NW_009633586.1:0-10415 GCF_000690535.1 Cariama cristata
TCACAGCAGACTCTGCTAAAAAGTCTGTCACCATCTCTCACATAGGTCCCCTTCAGGTATTGGAAGGCTGCAACAAGGTCACCTCGAAGCCTTCTCTTCCCCAGGCTGAACAACCCCAACTCTCTCAGACTGCTTCATAGGAGAGGAGCTCCAATCCTCAAATCATTCTCGTTGCCCTCCTCTGGACCTTCTCCAACAGGTCCATGTCTCTCCTGTGCTGAGGGCTCCAGAGTTGGATGCAATACTCCAGGTGGGGTCTTACCAGAGCAGAGTAGAGGGGCAGAATTACCTCCCTCGACCCGCTGGCCACACTTCTCTCGATGCAGCCCAGGATGCGGTTGGCCTTCTGAGCTGCGAGTGCACATTGCTGACCTATGTCTAGCCTGTCATCCACCAGCACCCCTAAGTCCTTCTCCGCAGGGCTGCTCTCAATCACATCATCCGCCAGTCTGTACTGATACCAAGGGTTGCCCTTACCCAAGTGCGGGACCTTGCACTTGGCCTTGTTAAACCTCATGAGTTTCTCATTGGCCCACCTCTCAGGCTTGTCCAAGACCCTCTGGATGGCATCCTGTCCCTCAGGTGTGTCAACCACACCAGTCAGCTTGGTGTCATCCGCAAACTTGCTGAGGGTGCACTCGATTCCATTGTCTATGTCATTGATGAAGATCTTACTTGTATGTGGCCTCATTGAACTTCATGAGGTTCACACAGGCTCACCTCTCAAGCCTGTCAAGGTCCCTCTGGCTGGCATCCCTTCCCTCCAGTGTGTCGACCGCATCACACAGCTTGGTATCGTCAGCAAACTTGCTGAGGATGCACTCAATCCTACTGTCCCTGTCACCAACAAAGATGTTAAACAGTGCTGGTCCCATAACTGACCCCTGAGGAACATCACTCATCACCAGTCTCCACATGGACATCAAGCCTTTGGCCACAACTCCTTCAGTGCGACCATCCAGCCAGTTCCTTATCCACTGAGTGGTCCATCTGTCAAATCCATGCCTCTCCATTTCAGAGACAAGAGTATCACGCAGGCCAGTGTCAAATGCTTTGCACAAATCCCTGTAGATGATGTCAGTTGCTCTTCCCTTATCATACAAGTTATACAAAGTACATCATTAAGTCAGATGAATGACGCATAATATTTTTTTAAAGTTGCATTTTTTTCTCAGCATTCAACAACAGAAAGGGAAAGGGTCAATGTAAGAATACTTCCATCTTTTGAAAAATAAAAACCCCTTCTATTTGTCAGGGATGACCCAGCAAGAGTTAAATTTGATCTACAGCATTAAGCAAACACAGTGTTTTTTCACTGTTACACAAAGTAGTATATTGTAGTGTAGGAAAGCAAATTATCTTTTAAAAGGTACTATTTGGTTCTCCCTATTCTCTCCTGCTTCTGTGTAGACTCTTACAGAAATGGTGCACTGCACCAAAACTCACCTGTAACTGGCAGTTCAAATAAAAAAGAAAAACAAAACTGTAAGAAATGAACACTTTGATAAATCGGTTTCCTTGGTTTCTTAGGCAATGATGCATGCAGGGTTTCTAATTTTAACATAAAGGCAACAAATACAAAATACAAAACAAATTTTTAAAATCCTTTTCTTAAAACAACCCTTTTCCTTAAAGATAAATGAGATATTTATTACGGATTTGGTTTTTTTCCAAAATACAGTACTTCTGTTTGCACAAGTCTGTGAAAGATCAAATCACTGTCTACAGCTTGGAAAGAATACAGTCAGGCTTGACAGGCATAATGATATTTATAAGTTCAGCCAGATTGCAAAAGAAAGAAACCCCTCAGGTACCTGTCAGAGGCAGGTGTGATCTGCCCAGGACAAATTCACACTGTATTTTCGGCTTTATCCCCTGCGTCCACTTGTCATTAGTGCCCATTTCTGATCTAGTGGAAGGTTGTTACATAGCACCACGCAGTCTTTGCTGTCCTTTCTCTCGGGGTTATTCACATTTTTCCCCTTCACAGGTTTTGGTAAAAAGTTTTTGATCCTTTCTGATGATTTGATGAAATAACCTCCTCTCATGCTTTTGTGCAACCGGCCTATTCCTTGGTCCTGCAAAACAGTTCCTGCAAAGGGAAGGAAATAGTGGTTCAACTTCTCTGGGAGAAAAGTCCCTCATGCAGAAGCAGCCCTGCGTATCCAGCATTCATTACAGGTCCTGACTGTCAGCAATGTGTCAATCAAGTAGCCCACTATTGGTTAACAGATGGTAAGGAAAATAGCCAAAACCCCTCACACAGTTTATTTTGAGCTGTGTCTATCCCAGCCATGACCATTTGCAAATTTCATCAAGGAAGTCAAGCAGGTAAAGCAAAACCGAGTCTGCCCCAGAATTTACACATGCCTGAAGGGACTTTTTGACATAGCAGTCATGGAGGCATCAAATGCTGTGATAATAAGGTTATTACTTGGAAGGAATTTACAGGTCGAGAAATTTATAATTTTGTTCAAAAGAGCTAGGCTAGGCTGGCACAGCAAAATGAGGACATGTCCTTGTTAATTAAAAAACTGTGAGGTAAAAGATAGGACTGGCAGATTGTCTGGCAAAAGCCTTAGCATCAATCCATCTTACAACAACAACTTAGAATACGTTTTTTGCTATAAGTTATTTCATTCAGGAGAATGTTGAATAAACTCTACTGGCAAAATCTCAATTTCTGTAAGTTACATCCAAGTGCTGTTTTAGTACACTAAACCAGTTTAACAACACTGGTAAAGCACTTCAGATGTAGTCAGCCTAAATCTTCCTCAGCTAACACCTAACTCTTTGCAGTAAAGATCCTACTTGTGTATATTTTGGTCATATAATTTATCTTTTCCATATTTCAGACTGTATGCATTTCAGACCATGGAACATTGATTCCTTGATATAAAAAGAATGAGTGGACTAGATCTCCTGTGAGATAAGGAATACACAATGATTTTGAATTCATTGATTTCAACAAAACATAACTGGAAAACAAGCAGAAGTAAATATATTCCTCTAGATTTATGTTTCATTTCAGCAAAATAAAAAATATTTTTTGTTGAAAATTTACTTAAATTTACTGTCAGAAAAACAAGTAGAGCAACGAAAATAATGTGAAAGACTATTGTACAACAGGTATTGGTTTGGTCATTATGCATATGTTAAGCTTAGCGTCTTCATTTTGGGTTTATGGCAGGGGTTTTTTTTAGTTGCTTGTTTGCCTTTTACACAAATGTCTGTTTTCATGTTTACATTTGAACAAAAATCCAGGCATTTGCTACTATTTTAGGCCTGCATAAATATTTTAACAGACAAAGTAGCAGACAGAGGTTATTAAAAGATGTACACCAGTTTCCTTTTTAAACGTTTGACTGGTAGAATTTAGTGAACTAAGTAGGATTATTGTAAATTTGTAAGTAGCAACTTGTAATTTCTTGTAAATATTAATTTAAGGACTTCCATTGTGCTTTCAACACACTAAATTGTACTCGAATTGCAGCTCCATGATAGTTCCTTTCCTAATTTATGTAAATGATACCAAGGATTTTCTTATAACAGAATGCTTGTCAGTGGAAGAGTGCATATCTGGAAAAAGTAACAAACCCTATGAACCAAATCAGAGCCACATTAGCGGCAAAAAGAAGCAAGGACTTTGTGATTCTGCTTGCTTCCAAGTTTACCAAAGTTATCAGCAGATTTTACATAGACTTTCTGACAGGAGACCTGATGGAAGGCAGGGTAAAGGTTTTGTAATTTATACAAAATGCCACCTAGTCAGAATGAGAAATTGGTAGAAGGAACATAATTTACAATTTAATGTTATTGTATATTAATGATTACTAAATTTTCCTGAATTGGCAAGTGAACATGAGGTCACTGTTATATCCTCCTTTTCTGACTCATCAATCATTAATAGTCAACAAGAAAGATATTCTTCCTTCCCCAGCATTCTTGATAACCCAAGATGCCCTATCTAGTGATAGCAATAAAGGTAACCTGTCCAATAAGTGTTGCTAGCCTCTAAGCCTCTTGAGTTCATCCCACTTATTGACATTTTCTGGGAAGATGAGTCTGTTCACTGATATCTGGCAAAGTACAGAAAATCAGGGATATCTGTTTGGTTCTACTATCAGAATAAATTAATGACTAGAAACTTTGTTTCTCATGATGTCCAAAAAAATCAATAAACTGAAATGAAGTATTTTAGAGGCAGAAAACAATACTCTATATAACTATTCACATAAGGTATCTGTCTGTCAATATATACATCACAGCAAGCATAGGAAAGGCCACAATCCTGAAAAGGGATCAAAAGTAAAGACAAGTTTGTAAGTGATACTGGATCTGCAACACATTGATAATCTTTTGAATCACTGACATGACTTGACTTCTCTGTGTACATTATATCACAGATACATATTTAAGAAAAAAAGAAAAACTTGGTCAGTCTCTCTTCTGAATGACAATATTGTACACTGTTTATAGAACCCTAACAAGTAGAACATTTTGAAGATTAGGAGAATGAAATCATAGTGTGGAAAATAGTATATATATGTATGTTATAGGAAAAGAACAGAAAAGGAAATTATTCTTTTATATGTGGCTTTTTCTCTCAAATTAATCATGAAAGTTATATGAAATGATTTTTTTTTTTTTTTTTTTTTTTTTTTTTTTTTTTTAAAACTCCCCTTTAGGTTCCAATCTATGGAACATATTGCTGGGGTTTTTTAAGAATAAAGTAAGGGACTCTTCTTCCACTGACCTTAAACCTGAGGGCTTATTCCCAGAACCTGTACAGGTATTATTACATCAAATCATCTTCTGATTTCTGGATGGTGATTGAAAGTTGACCAGTCACTTTTGCTGTGATCAAGGCAGCAGCCAAGACAACTTTCTCAATGGTTCGTCACACAGTGGCAAAGAGTGGCATTGACCATTTGCTTTCTATTATATGTCAGTGGCTTCTGGAATCCAAATGTTTTATTTTGTCAAAGATAAAAATAAATTCTTCTACTGCCTTTTACCCTTCTTTTGTCCCCGTATGTCTTTCCATAGCAGCCTTCTTAAACATGCAAAAATAACTCTTTTACCTGAAGATAACTATAAAAGCTGGTTAGGTTCATTTGTAGTTTCAGAATACAAATCTGAACAACATCCATCTCATAGAATTTACAGTTTAGCCAACTTCTTTTAAACAGATTTAATATTAATAACAAAAAAAATCTTTTGTTATAAACTTAATAAACTTCACTAAAAATAACTTAATGTGACCCTTAAACTAATAATATTATTTATTTTTTTAACAACAAATCAAGAAGTTGCATTTGCCATACAAATTACAATATACCACCTTGCACAAGTTAGGCTGGTGACTACCAATGGTTACAAACTTTTGTGAATGTACCTGTTTATATAAATGTTTTGTCCTCTCATTCAGCTCACCATCTGCCTTATCCACCTGTAGCATGATGCCTAAATCTTAAGCTGAAGTCTCTAGTGTAGGAACTGTTCTGCACCATTTGTGAAATGCTTGGGACAATTAAATTCTGATCCCTGTTGAGATCCTTAGGGAATTCTATCATTCAGGCACAGAGTAATAAGAAGATGAGAAATATAAAACACTCTGCAGTGATTTCACATAGTTTCAGACATAAACTTAACATTTTCAGCCAAGTCTGCTCTCATCAATTATGAAATAACCTTAAAAGTCTAGCAGCTGTAATGCTGGAATATAGGCCAATATAGTCCATATTTTGTATCACATAGTCTGTGATGATGACCAAAACTTGAGAAATGATATCTATTTGAAATAAGTATGTCTCTAGAAATGTCAGAATCTTGGAGTGAAAACCAAGTGTGCAAAAATATTTTATAAACCGAAAACATTTTCTATTTTCTCTAATTTAACAGAAGCATATAATCAAGAAATACTCACATCTTGGATTTAAAATTAACATCTTGACTGATAGTTCAGCAATGTCATATATTATCCAAACCTGAATTGTAGTGACTCTGTAGTCCTGATTCAGCGTCTGATATGAATTGTCCATTCAACCTCAAACTAAAACACTGGTAAAAAAAATGGTAATTATATATTTGACAGTTTTAAAAACAAAACAAAACAAAACAAAACAAAACAAAACAAAACCACCAGGAAATTGAGTTAATTTCTTTGTATTTTGAAAAGCAGAACTCAATTTACTTTTTGGTAAATTCTCTGAATTTAAATTTCTCAAATTATGTAGTATGCATAGCTTAGGTTGAAAGTTAACTCAGTAACAAAACTACTTTTACATTTTATATTTTGCCTGGGTGAACAGTGCATTTCCAGATTGTACATTTAGTACAAGGGATTATCTAAAACCAATTTGGAAACAAGGTAGAAGGAAAAAACATACATTAAAAAAGGATATGAAAACATACAAAATGCTAGCAAACATGTTAATGGATGCTGGCAGGCAGTAGATAGCCAAGGTGTACCTAACATTAATCAGTAACTTTGCTCTGATATAGCATCCAAAAGCTTTGGAGTTTTAAGGGGCTTTGTTGAACAGCTCACTCTTCACTTGGCAAGAGTGGGAAGAAACATCATTTGTTTGGCATTTTTCTCTCTCTCAATGGCAATGACCATTTGGGCCAGCATTTGGCAAACAAGAATTTTTGTTCAGCTTTTACAATCTGGCTGTAGTAGCAATTGCCTATAAACAGTAAGCACTTTCCAGTTCCGTAGTGTCTACTGAGGCTCTTCTTGTTGCTCTGCCTGGTACAAAATATCAAGTTTCATGACAGATATTTCTCTTGGAAGTTGAATGACTTCCTTTCATTCCTATTGATAGCACTTCAACTCAAAGTTGAATATGAACTTGAATGCCTACTCCTGGATTCCTTCTTCAGACAGGCAGCCTCTGTTCCTCATAAGCAACAAGGAGTCTCAATACCTATGGTTTTGTGGTATTTATCTTAATACACTAATCTCCAGAATTCAGAAATACTTAAGAATTACATATTGTTTTTTTCTCCTTGTGAACATGAGTTGAAATTCTTGCTGCTTCAGACTGAGATATTTACAGACTGGTCACACAGAATTATGTATATGATGTATTATATATTTTAAGATTTCAGATTCTTCTTAGTTTTAGAATATTTTGGTTTAAATACATGCAAATGACAATGAAAGTCTGTTATCATCAGGAAACAACTATTTTATGCAGAAAATGTACCTAAATTCCTCAACTCATCACACCAGCTGCTTAAACCATGGACTTAGGAAAATAACTAGGGTTAATCGGGCTATATGTATAGACTGTTTGGCAAAGATGTTTTATTCCAAGTGGTCTTGTTGCTGGATGTTTTTGTTTACTTTTGGGGAAAGAAAATGTTACCAAACTTTGACATAACATTTCTCCACCCCTTGATAAGAAAGTGATCTTGTTCTAGAATTGACTGCTGTTACAGTAAAGCATAATGCAAGTCTGTAAAAAAAGACAGAGAAGTGACATCATGAGGACTTTGGAGAGGAAGATTTACCAAATGTGTAAAACAAATCACATGCCGAAGTGAAAATACAATGGTAATCTTCATGCACAGATACAGCTCCTTGCTTGGTACATCTCAGTGGTACTGCTCCCTTTAAAAAGACATTATTTTCTTTGATACTAAGGACAGTAAGATTAGACAATGAACATCACTTTTAGTATTAATTTATTATAGAAAGCAATTGAATCATTAGTATTTTGCTTGTCTGTTTTTTACTAATAAATTTTCCTAATCCTTGTGTTATCTGCTAACTTGCATTTTGTTGACATTTCTTCCTTTGAAGTAAATAAAGAAATTAGTGAAAAATTCATTTGCCTTTCTTTGCATTATCATTCCTAGATGATAGAGTCAGTTGACACTCTAATAGATTCAAGCGGGTGTTTTCTAATTCTGATTTATTACAAAGAATTAACCAGAGTTAACATGGTGAGGGTCAGGGCCCTGAGAGCATCTATAGGTCTCACCATGCCCTGCCAAATCTCCCTTGGGATGCCTCACACTTGTAACAATGGAACTAAGACCAATGCCATGTCCTGGTCTCCTGAGTGAGACTTGGACCTGGGCCATGCCTTTGTCTCCAGTCCTGCCACTGGCCTTATCTCCTGCTCCTGGACTGACCCTGGACCCAACCTGACCCCTGGCCGTGCCCAGCACACAGTTCTGCCTATCACATATTAATAATAAAAATTAATTCAAAATCCTGAACTATATACATAGGAATGTAACTTGCACATTTGTCAGCAAATACACAGCTCTGTCCTAAGCTGTGCGATTTTAGTCCTCAAGGTCTAAAGACTGCTCAGACCCTGCACACTCAGTTATTGCAGTAGTGAACAGCAAGGTACATCAGTAGTTATTTATGTGCCTAATTATCAGGTCTTCAAACTTACGGCTGCATAAGCAAATTTAAGTGCATGCCTACCTTGCTTTTGATGATGAGTACTATTGTTAAAAAATACTAGTTCAAAATGTAAGTGCGAACATTTACTGTTTGCATCATGGTACTTTTTGTTGTAATTAAGAGCAGCACTTGTGTCACAGCTGACATATCAATTTACAAGGAGGAAGGGTCCTGACCAGGAGAACTTACTATGCAAGAGTGAAAGTAGAAACTGTCACTTTTAGTGACATTTTGATACAGCAAGATTATGTGAGCTGAGTAATATTACATGGGAAGGTCACGCAAGCTGGGTTTTTAACCCATATTTTTTGATACCAACTCTTTTTTTTTTCTCTTCTGTGTACTACTTCCTGCAATGTGTCTTTCCCCTTATGAAGATTAATCACAGATGTTTTTATTACACCTAAAAAGGAGGAATTCTAAAACTGATCAAAACCAATTTATCAGTACAATGTGATAAATAAATACCCATAAATTAAAAAAAATACAAATACTATTGCTTTAAAATAAGGCCCCAGATAATATCTTGCAAAATCCTTCCAAATGGTGACATTAATTTAAATTATTTCTTTGGTATAAATCAAAAACTTAAAATTAAGCCAGAATCAATTGATGTGATTTGAGTAATTTTTACATTGCTTGTATCAAAAGTAAGTGTTTCACAAACCTTTACACACTGTACTCAAAGTCAGTGCATGACGAACATGAAGACCAGTATAATTGTCTGTACTTACATCTATATTCATTGATAAATTATATACATGATATCAAAATGACACAAATAAATGTTTGTCAATTAATGAACTTCATATTCAGTCCTCTTGATGCAAAGCTATGGGATCCTTTCCAATGTAGATAACTCCCAAAATAAATCCTTAATGTATTATATTTTTTCACTGTAGAAAGAGAAGTAGAAACCTTGCCTGTTTATTATGATGAATGAAGTCAGCTTTAAAATTTATATTGTGAGTTTCACTTAGCTTTACCTTTCATTACTCCTAGAGATATATACATATATATAGACATATGCAGAGTTTTGGCCTCCTGAAGCTATTAATACATTCAAAATGTATAACCGTTTTGAAATAAAATCAGTTTTGCTATTAGGATGACATTGGTTTCTACTGTGCAAATGGACTGAACAAACTAAATAACACTGTGTTAAGAATCAAAACACATTTTCTGGATCTCTATATTAACCGTTCATGTTGGTCTACCCATATCTTACAAGTATACTTGAATTACGACAAATTAAATTTTTTTTGAAATGAAAACTAGTGTTAAAATCACATTTAAAGTATATCTACAAAATTTAATTAACACATCTCAATGAAAACTTCATGAGAAAAAATGCAAAAATAGAAAAACATTTTTTAAGGGATTTGTAGAAATTTATCTTGTCACACCTTGGGCTGAAGGTATGAACACAGAGAGGGCACTGTATTGCTTAAATAATCGCACCTTTTCTATATCAAGACAAAACTCCAGTGTAGACATACTCAAGTTACTCTTAAGACTACCAGCTGAGGTATAAAAAAACATGGTATCTGAGGAAATAGGGAGCTCATTGAGGACTAATTTACCATCTTAAAAAGCAGAACTATCCTGTGCTGAGTTCAGTGTACCTACAAGAAGCCTGTCTCATTTTGGTAATTAAGCTATGGCAGAAAGCTAAAACCAGATGGAGAGGGATGTTGGGAGCTGTGGTCTGTGACTGCGAGATTCCTTTCCACTCCCATAACTGAATGTGTCTCTGCACTAAGCACTTCTAGTCAGCATCCTCTGGCCCCCAAATCAATGAATCCCCTGACTCTACATCCACGTACAGTTTCTCTTTTCTGCAGTCATTTAGCTCCTTATCGCATTTCCCTCCATTTTATCTAAGAATACTTTTCCCTCCCTTATATTCCTGGGTCCCAGGGTGGGTCAGCAAGTACCACCCTGTGAAATTGGGGCTGGGTGTCCTGGTTTGGCTGAAACAGAA
>NW_009633587.1:0-288 GCF_000690535.1 Cariama cristata
GGCGGGAGCCTGAAGCAGCCCCGGGGATGGGCTCTGGGCGCTAAGTTTCAGAAGGTGGCGCTCTTTTTAGAAACATTTATCGGAGAGAGTTAGAAGGAGGTTTATACCCCTCAGTCCTGCTCCCTCGGCTGGGTCGTGCGAGATGATGGGCTGATGGAAGGAGAAGCCAGCCTCGGGAGCGCCGTCGCCGCCGTGTCCACAGGCGTGGGAACTCGCCCAGCTCCTGCGCCTGCCAACTGAACTCTGGAACGGCGGGGGTGGGGGGTTTTTTTTTTCTTTCACTGTGGG
>NW_009633587.1:319-26381 GCF_000690535.1 Cariama cristata
GGCTTTTTTCTTTTCTTCCACTGGGGGATTTAAAGATGTTTTCCAAGCAGTAGTTTTCAAAGCCTCGCAGTACTCCAGTGAAGTGTTAAGAGCACCTCAGAGCCTGAGAAAATCAGCGGTGGAGATAACTTTCCCTAGGTCACCCAGTAAACCACGCTCCGAGGTGCCCCTGGATCCTGGCTCAGGTGTCTGCTGTAGTCTCTGTCGCCACCACCTTTGCACGGATGTTGTCAAGATATGCTTTTCTATCATCACTGAACATAATGGATTCTTTTTCTAAAATTTTGACTTAGATACTGTACTAGAAACGTGAAAGAAGGAACACTGTCTTCCATTATGTATCTTTGAAAGGCCTGTTGTATTGAAGGTGGAGGAAACCTCTCTTTTACTTTATTAAACTGTCAAAAAGTTTACTTCTTTCTGTGTATCTCTTGCGGGTCATTTTTGCTTGTATTTTTTTCCTTCTTATTGTTGTGCTGTTTTATCGCATTACACCAACACAACCTAATCCTGTGCTAATACCTTCTTTTTATTTAAAGCATATTCTGTAGTAAAGTGATATTTGAGAAGCATGGATACCAAGATAAGGTGCTTTGAAGACAGGCAAGCTGAAAGCAATGGTGTAGAGTAGGACTTTACTGCCGATGAAATAAACTTAAATGTAAGTTTATAAACAGTGTGAAAGTTGACACTGCTGTAACTCAACTCCCAAACAGTGAAAAGAAGTCTTTTAAAGAATACTGGCTTATTGCTGGTAGATACTGCAAGCCCTTAGTTATGTAAGCAGTTCTTTGAGGGGGACTGCATCCATACAGTCATGTTTGCAAGTAGCACTTCATTTCTGATCCTGTCCACTTATCTACACATGACTAATTTTCATGTGGTGACTCAAATAGGATTCAGCATTTTCATGACTTTTATGTGAAGAAGCAGTTGCTTGTCTATGTGTGTGTATCTTCCTAATAAACTAGTTCAGTATTCTTTTTAATTACTATGATCTAATGTAGATCTCCATTTTCAAAGTGAGCATTGTTGTAAGTTCTTCCTAAAGTAAAAGAATATGTATTAAATGTTCAGTTTAGTGTCAATATTAACATTTTTGCTTTAACATTTAAGGGAATGAATGCAGGGTGTTATGTCACCTTTAATTCATATTTGATATAATTACCAGTGTTGTCTTTTGCTCACATGCTATAAATCCAGGACCATAATCTCTTGATTATCTAGCCTATTGAATGTGATATTGATCCAAATTTCTGGCATGTCTCTATTCAGACCATACCTTTTAGCCATTCAATTGCCTGATAATGCCAAGTAAACTTTTCTTGGTTTTGATAAGTTCCATGGGGAGATAATGGGTATACTTATATGGTGCCCTGTAATGCTGTCACCTCAATAGGATTCGTTTTGAAGGACTGCAATGGGGAGAGCAAACGGACCATTATAATAGCCAGTGGGTTTGATTTGTTTTTCCTCAAATAGGTGTTTGGTGTCATTTGAAATGCCTCAGGGTACCCCTCCTTGCCTTTCGCACCGCTTCAGAGGGCTGTGAGTCTCCACTATGTCCCATGTCACGTATCAGACACAATAGGGCACTGCAGATAGCATTAGCAACCTCTTTGTAGACAGCTGAGTCAAACCTGGTCCATTTGTCTGGTTCCTTATCCTTTGTTAGCTAAGAATGAAGTGCTGCAGATCACTTACCAAAGCAACTTTAGTGATGTGACTAGAAAGTAGGACTACTTGTCTGAATATAGGTAACCCTTTAGGTGCTAGCTTAGAGTTTATCTACCTCAACAAACCCTGCATATTCTGGTTATCTGTCCAAAACTTAGGCAGTTTAAAGTATAGCAAGTGAGCTTAAAAAGAAAATTCTGATATTCAAAGTACCCTAAAACTTGCGTTGTAATTTCAGAAAAGGTGCAGGATGATGAATGCAGTTAGGGAAAAATAATCTGTGTTGATCATGAGGAAAAAGCAGAGTAATTATACAAGAGTTAAATGATTGTTTTAATGACAGTCTGATGGGAGAGGATAGTGGGGGAGATAATTGGGAACGGGAGGAACGTTTACATTTAAATAAAATTGTGTGGCTGCTGAAATCTTTTAAAATAAACATTTGAACCAAATTCAGACTTCTGATGAAGCTCACCATTGGAATGTGTGTGTCAGATATACTTAAGAATTCTGTTTAAAAACAAAGCTTTACATATAATGTATACTGTGCAGTAAGTGTTTGGAATTTGCAAAGTTCAAAGGGGAACTTAAGCTGTGCTTTGAAAGAAAAAATATGTACAAAAACTAAGTAAAGATAAGTATAAATGCAGACTATTTATTTTAAGAATAGAAGTGGCAAATGCAAAATAGTAAAATAGTTTTAATTATCTGAAAAGAAAAATCTAAAATCTTCAAGAAAGGAAAAGTGACTGTGGACAAATAATATTTACGTATAATAGCATAATAGATATGACAGTAATGTGTGTCATAGTGGCTGAAGTACATGTTGGTCTCAGTATATTCATGCTGCGAAATTATCAGTTAAATCAGAAAGGCTTATTTTTTTGCTAAAGCCTACTCTGAAAAAAGTTTCATCTTCCATAAATGGAGTTATTTAGTAGTGAAATATTTCAGACTTCCATTTTATAGATGTGACCAACTCTTTTACATTTATTTGATCGAATATAGCATATCCTAAGTGATACATTAACTGGCGTTTTCCTGGGTCACCCCTTACGCATCAACATGGACTTGTATCTAAAGGTCATTATGTACGAGGCCTTGCTTTCACAGATTTTGAACCCTGCATTCAGCATTCTTGGGTATTTTGTAACATATAAATAAAATAGCTGGTGTGCTGCAGGGACACCCTCTGAACACTGGAATGTAAACCAAAAAGGCTTTAAATGTTTCTTGGAGGCAGAAGTTGCTACATATTTAATGTGTACAACAGGAAGTGTATTTTGGGGGGTTCATTGCATACCTTTAAGTGTGCAGAAAAAGACATAATTTCTGAAGAGCCTGAGTTTCCTCAGTCTGAATGCTCAGGTCAGTGCCCTCGTAGTCTCAATAGCAGTTCTCTTGTGGAAGTTTATTTATCTGCTTTCTGCTATTTCTCTCCTCTGATCTAAAGGCTTCCCATTGCTGGCAGCCTTTACGGTCTTCCCATCACTCCTGTTTCAAGGCTGTACATCCCAAGAACTGCTCAGCTTCCAGAAACTGCCGTATTTGGAGTGCCAAATACCTGCGAAAGCAACGTTGTGGTGCAATTTCTGAACGTCTGTGAAACAGCAGCATCAGTGATATTGTGTACTAGGTAGTACAGTTATCATAATACAAGAATCTTTGTTTGCACAATGAATTTATTAATTGTATAGTGGAATGCCTTTAAAAACTAATAGCACTGGCTTTTTCAGAACCAAAACTACTTTCTTTCAGTGGTGCTTCTTGTGCAGGAGGTACTTTGTCCTGCCTGCATGTAGCAGTCTGATTATGTATGTATTGATGGAAACCATCACATGGATTTGCAAATTCATCAAGGAAGGATTGATTTTAATTGTTGAAGGGGCAGGATTTGGAGCTGCAAGACTGAATCCTTTCCCTCTCACACCCACCAAGCTTTGCAGCAGTTTGACCTTGGATGTGCATTTCAAGTTGTGAAAAACTTTGTGCAGTATGAAGCCCAGAATACTGAAGCTGTCTCTATTCAGCATTTGTATTTCTGAGGTTAATAACTCATTAATTCCATAGTCTTTGGGGAATTACCTTTAGTCTAATTTATTTATTAACATGCCTAAAATAACTTATATTGAACTTCATGAAAAGTATGTCTAATATAAAATCATCTGGCAGGGATAAAGATTGATTAAAAATATTGCAGCTGCTGATGTCCGCTCCATATTACATGCATCTCTTCTTAAAATGCTTTAGGATTCAGGAGTTTTCTGATGAATAGGACCTTTTTCTTGGTGGTTAACAGCGAGGCTAACATGTAGCATATTCCTTTTGATATCTCATTATGAGCAGGAGATACTTTCCAAGCCTCTGGATAGCTTTACTGTGCAAAAGTCACAGTGTCACCTTGAATGTGTTTGCTGATCTTATATATTCTATCCTGCGTATTGAATAGCGGTTCTTTGTCAGTGGAAGTTAGTCCCACTAATGGGAAATCTTCCATCATGGAAGGTGTGATTACATTCAGCAGAACATACAAAACAGGCCCATATATTAGACTATCCAGCATTTCAGGTTTTGTGGTGCAGGCATTTTCTTGGTATTTTAAACCTTTTTGTAATATTGTTATTATTTAAACAGGATAATAATTTTTAAGAGGATTGAAATAGCAGGAATTTTGTTTTCAGGGAGTGTTCTCTGTAACCAAAACTGGAAACTCCCAATAGATTGATTGGTTCCTAGACAGTATTCTAACAGGCATCACAAAATGTTTTTAAGCAGCAGTATTAAGTGAGGAGGATAATCAAGAGCAGAAAAATATTCTTTGCTATAATCAGATTTCATAGCAATTCTGTTGATAGCAATTGCTGAAGCTTAAGGTAAATTCAGTTTATTCCAAAAAAATTAAGATTTTTATTCTTTGTCATCTGAGGAAATTGATCTGTGCCTTTTTAGGTGCTGGCCTACAGTCACGGTAAAGGCAAAATGGTGGTTTTGAGAATAAACTTACACAAGAAAAACTAATTGGTGGCAATATGAAGTGTATATACAACTGCTTTGCTGCATTGAACTTGTAGTCTTAAGTTCAAATACAGTTTTAATGCATTACTTTACTACAAAATCTGCATGTTCACCACCATTTTTCTAACGTGTGAAGTATTTTACTACCTTTAAATCAGTTTTTTGTGGACTAAAAATAGAAGACTGGCATGAATTTTGGCCTATAAATATTAGAAAGTAATTACATGAAGACAAAATGTCAAAATTTTATCTGGGAAAGATCTATTCCATGTTACGGGGTTTTTCTTAATTACAGTAAGTACCAAGCGTCCAAAAGTCCTGACAAAAACTAGACCAATTTTTGGTTAAACATAGAAATGACACAAGAATCGTTCTGGAAGAGGTAGAATGATTCTTCTTCAAAGGTTAAATACTCTGAAAAATTAATGTGTTTTATACTGTAGCCCTGCTGATTCTCTGTCAAGTGCTAAAGAATTTGAGAGCAATAGGAACAAGAAAATGCCATTATGGTCTGTGAGGGTTGGTGTTAATAGGATTGCTTCCTCCAGAAGATACAGTATTATGTTGCTTTTTGTGTGACCCAACAGTGTTCCTGTCATATCTTTTCTTGGCACCGCTAACATTTATTGCTCCCTAGCTAAATGAGATGACAAGACAGGGTTGCATTTACTATGAATTTTCTTGTGTGTTTTTTTTTTTCCCTTCCTTTTTTTGACTCAGATTTTGCAAGTTTCTGGACAGTAGAGAAAAATGGAAAGGTTACTTTATGTGCGGCACTCCTGTTATGCATCTTGGCATGACATATGCCTTTTTTTAAAATACCATTATACTGTTACTCATAGTCTACAATGGCTTCCAGATCCCTTCCAGCAGAACTCAGCTTACCTCTGTTTTGTATTTTTGCTTGATTTCTAGATTCACACTTGTTCTGCTTACAGTTTACTTTTCAACAAGTTCTTCAATATATTAAGTTTTATTTTGAATTTTGATCTTGTCTGCTTGTGGACTGAAGGTGATATGAACCCTACCTGCTTACTTCACAGACATTTTTCTCCACTGAAATTTGTTAACGTATACAGCCCGCTGTGCCACATATTCTTGCAGTGTGCCACGTGAAATTGCATTCCACTGATAGTAAATGTTAGTAATCACTTTTAATTTGTGTGGTGTGTTTTTATTTTTTTATTATTTTTTTTTTTGAGAAACTGTGCACCCACTAAGCTGCAATTTCGTATCAGTCCCCTGCTAAGCTGTGATGTCATATCAGTCCTTACTGTCCCATGAAAATACCATGTTGGACAGTTACTGAAAGCCTTACTGTAGCCAGTATAAATTGCCTATTACTGGGTTTTCCTTCTTTAGTAGGCCGGTTACTATATCAAAAAGGAAATGTCATTGGTTTAATAGTTTGATTATTTTCAGGCACTTAATCCTTCAGGTGCTTATGTGATGATTTAACTTGTTTCAGCATCTTCCTTGGTGTAAAAGGGAGGTGGATTGGTTTGCAGATTCTTGAGTCAGACTCACTTCTCCTTTTGAAGTTGCATACTATTTTTGCCTCTCCACAGTCCTTTGGGAGCTTTACCCTGCCTTCATGCATTATTGAATATAATAGCTAATGTTTGGGGATGGCTTTAGGTAATTCCTTAAGTACTCTGCAGTGAACAACATCATTCTCTATCGAATTGAGTATGTCTGACTTCTTTCAATATTTTTTTAGCCTATTCTTTTTTCTTGAGGCCTGTAGTCCTGTCGTCTTGGTCAAAATCGCTTTAGAAATTTTTTTGCTTTTCATTATCCTTTAGATGGCGACATTAAAAGAATATGAAGGAGGTACCGAATACTTTAGCTTTATCTTAACCATCTGTTATTTTCTCTCCTTTCCCATTAAATTGTAGAACCTCTGCTTATCTTTGTCTCCTGCTTACTCCTGCTGTATTTATAGGTCCTTTTCCTATTGCCTTTTTATGTCCCTCATTAGTTGTTGATCCTTTTGTGTGTTAGCTCATCTGGATCATACCCGAGACATTTGTGCCGTTCTTTTCTACTTGTTCTTTGTTAAATGCTCTTTTTTCACCTTTTGTACAATCTCTTCTGATAGTCAAAGCCTTTAAAGACTCTGGATGTAACAGTAATAGTCTCTTACAATGCTTCCTATATTCCCTCTGCACTGAGATAATCGGTTGCACTATTTTATACAAGCTTTGTTGATAACTATCAGTTTTCCTGAACTCCTTGATCATCTCTTCAAGAGTTGTTACAAATCATTTGGCTGAGTTTGCTGAAGTTGCTGCCCTGAATTCCACTTCTTTTTTTTGTGCATCTTTCACTTCTTTCTTTCAATATGCTAGTGAATTCTCTTGACTTGTGATAACGCTTACTTGAAATGTATTGCTGCCCTTAAAATCTCAGCCAATGCTTTCCTATTAATCAGAATAAAATACAACTACAGCGTTAGTAACATCTTCCATGTTCATACCTTTATCTTGTTAGCACAGCCCCACCTTGATAATATACCATGTTTCTTCCTCAAGGGAGCAGCATGAAAAGATTAAAAAAAATGCATGTATATGATGGCTAGGGCATGGGATGGGGGAACTAAGACTCTCTGTCTTTTTACTTGCTTTGCTGGGGGACGTTTTCTGCCTTCATACAAGTTGCTTGCCTTTGCTGGGCTGTTGTTTCAGATTAATAATTAAACTGCTACAGTATGCACCCAACCTGCATGTTTCAAGGGTTAATTCATCACTACTTGTAAAGCTACTGAGAATTTGGGATAGAAAATGCTGTTTTAAGTGCAAAGCACTGTTTGTATTTGCAAGGTATTTCTAATGTTATTCAAAAAGAGTATTAAAGCCACTTGCTTAAATAAAAGTGAAGTATGGTAGGTTCTACGTATACACAAAAAACCAAGTCTCTTCTCTGTGTGAAAATATCAGGGTTTTTTAGTGTTGTTCTTGAAGGCACCATTCTGAGAACCAGTGCATTTGAAGTAGAACCTGCTTAGAACAGAATACCCTTTCAGTTAAAATCGCATCCTGCTCTAGGGATGGAATATCACATTCGTAAACTTAGCACTAAGTGTTGTGTTCTTGTCAAGAGACCATTTCCAAGTAACATTTATGGCCCAATTGTCAAATAAGTTATAGATAACACAGTAGAAATATTTAATGTATTAAAGGCAGGATTTTTAAAAAGGGGAGGAATAGAAGCCAAATGGAATTTTAAGTCCTGTTGGCTTGTCAGTGGGATTTGTGCATCTATGAGTTGGATGTTTTTGCAAATTGCACTCTAAATTGGTGACTAATAGAGATCTTCCCATGATAATGGCTTACAAGTTACCATTAATAATTCAACTGAAGATGATTGGAGTCTGATTCAGTACCTCTTCAAAATGATGAAAAGTTTCTCTCATTGATTTTAGTGGCTTTGGGTTATGTTGCTAGGGCGCTCTGATGAAATAATGTGCTTTTGGGGGATAGTTTTGCCCTTTCCAATGCATCCAGGTAGCCAGAGTTGAACGGCATGAGTTACAGGAGAAATGGATGATGGAGTCTTCTTTGATGGCGTTTTGTGTACAAGTACGTACAAGGCTGTATAAGATCCTGTTCCCCTGATTGCAAGAAGTATCAGGCAAAGTGAGTTTCTCTCTGCCAGCTTTTCATAGCAAAACTCAGTGGTGGTTTTCCTTGGGAAGGGAAGTTAGAGACGGGCTACGCTGTAGCTATTACGGCTCTGCAGCATGGGCTCTGCATCAAACGGAACAGCGGCAGTGTCCTGCCTTCCCTCCCAGCCTCCCTCCGGCAGCACACAGGCACGTCCGATGCTGCAGCCTTCACTGTAATGCACCACTGAGGAGCTGGCTGTTTTCATCATTCCTTCTCATTCTTTGTCTTTTACTGTCTGCCTCTCCTCTTTCATTTTAGTGCTCTCTTTCCATTCTCAAAAAATACCTAGATGAATCCTTTCCCCTTAAACCATTTGAATTCCTAAACAGTCTTATATTTGATATTGCTTTGGATGGAAACATGCGTTTTACAGCTGTTTTAATAGAAGGATGTCAGTTAAACCTACCAGTTTTATCCAAACAGATTTTCAAGCATCCCAGAAGCATGGCACTGTCTTTGGATAAGCTGTGCATAAATATGAAAAATAGAAGCCCCATGTATATATTTGTGGGGGACATAAAATCTATAAAAGAGCAACAGTGAATCACTGATACTGTTAATAAATCAGATAGAACATTTAGAGATTTTTAGGGAGATGTGGAATTTTTGTTATCATATCAATATCTGTGAAGAGAGATTGATTCATCAAAATAAAGATTTGTGAAAATGTGTTCATTAACACTGAAAGATGAGCTGATAGGTTCAGATCCCTCTGCAATGGAGAGAGATATTTTTCTAAATGAAAATATAGAGGTACTGGTGTTGGGCTGGAAGTCATTTGGAAGTATTTTTGTCTGCTCACACCACCGCTCAGTAGGTGTTAGCAGTCTGCCTTTCTGCAGCAGCAACGGGTGTACAACACTGATGTCTTTTCAGGTTGAATAAAATTCTGCTTCAGACATGACCCTGCCTGGATTTCTCTCTCTGTGGAACGGAGTATTGCACACTGAAGGACACATGGAGAAGTTGAAATGAATGTTTATGGGTGCATACATTAGTTCCAATGTGAATGCTTTCTTCAGGGCAGGCAGGAGGAAAGGCTTTTTCAACCTGTTATTATATATAGCTTCTGGCTTCATAACTTTCCTATGATTCAACCTAATCTTGTTTTACATATTTCTGTGTAAATATCATGAAAGAAATATGAGATTGGAGGAGCTTATGATATCCATTCTGATTTTAAACCTATGACTTCTGGAAGCAAATTGTAGCCCTAAAAGTTTTGCTGTGTGAGGGGAAGGTATACAGAAGGAAAAGCCATAGGATGACTGTAAGTGTCGAACAATAAAACCAGAACAAAAAGCTTTCTATAAATAGTAGCGTGGTCCCAGTTCAGTGAAGTACTTAAGCATATGCCTAAATCCCTCCTTGTTCAACAAAGCACTAACATGTGCATTTGAATTCTGCTGAAATAAAGCATTAAACATCAGGCGTAAGTGCTTTGTTGAATTAGAGGCTGTATCTACGCAGCCAGACCTGGAGAGAAGGGTGGTTTTCTTCATGGGAAAATGGTATGCTGTAAGCCTTTGTGGCATATTTTCTATGAAATTTCTGACATTGTGCACTGACTAATTAACTTGGAGAACTATTGGACATTAAAATATTAGAGTAATTGTGTTCTGATAGTACAAATAGTATGTTCTTTTGTTGTTTGCAAATTGGTCAGACTTAATGATAATTGCTGCCTTTGTAATAGTAGGACCTGTGTTATCTACTGAAGTGAATTTCAAAGTTCTTAGTAACACTAATACAATGAGGATTTTCCTCATGACTTCAGTGAAGCAGTCTGTAGTCAGGAATTCAAAGCACGGGCTTCTTGATCCAGGTACCCCAGTTAGCACTCTGACAAGGAGTTTTCAAATATGTGTGAAGACCATTTTGGTTCTCAATTTTTGAGTTACCTACATAAGACCTCTTACAAAGGCTTATTTTCTCAGAAAATACTTAGTACCTATTTTCTTAAAGTGAAATCTAGTTAACCATTTCAATTTTTCAAAGTATTAGTCACTTTTGAGATTATTCTACAGGGATCCTGACTGTTGACAGCTATTTTTAGTCATCTTGTCTATGAAAAGGCTCCACATAATGTTGTGATGGCTGGCTGGATCAATCAGAAGGCAATACTGACAAAGTATGTCTCGATCAGGTTAAAATAATGAAAATGCAATGCACCCTGCTTTTTTATAGCATGGACATATACAGCAAACCAGACAATTTTTTCATTTGTAGGAGTATGGAGGTTATAAAACTTGCATTTCCATTGGGATGGAAACTTCAATGTGTCACTCCCTTGTCAGGAATTCTGAGGTACAGACTTGGCTTTTGAGAAACCTGTTCCAAGTCCCTGCTTTGATTGGCAGCACAGCTTTCACATCTCAGATCACTCAAAATTAATCAGACCCAGGATTTCCCAGATGCATTTCAGTATATTAGTTATGACAGTCACCTTCACAGCTAGGATACTTTTAAAAATTTTTCTTTCCAATGGAAATCTGGGTGAAGTAGGTAAGTAGTGAGTAATTGGACTTTTGATAAAGCAAAGTTTTGACCAACAAATGTTCTGATGTTTTAATGAAACAGAATTACCATGGTGATTTGGCGGACATATATATATGTGTGTGTGTGTGTGTGTGGCAAGTGGATCTAGAAGACCACTTTCAGACATAGTCCTTGAGGTACTGGGACTCTTTAAAAAGAAGTCCATACAGCCCAAGTCATACTTAGTGCTAATTGTCTATCAGTCACAGTGCTGAGCACACTACCTCTGCTTTGTTTACTTCACTGTTTTTCTGTTGAGCAAATCTGTATTCCTATTTTTGTGTGTGTGCATTAAGTCCCTATCAGGAAAAGCACACTGTAAGAATGGTTAATTCAAATGTTATACATTTGAGCTGATTAAAGAAATTCTAATTTGGATCTTTACATAGGAGGTTATAAAGGAGTTTCATAATTTAAACCAGATCAAGTCTGTAAAGTCATAATAAGCTCATGTAAATCTCCCCAGTGTAATAAAGTTGAAATATTTCAATTGTATAATTAAAAACACCCCTCTGTAAATATTTGAGTGAAAGTCCCTTGTTGCTTTACATTATATTTGATTAGAGCAGATACAGCTTTGAAGAAGTGCCATTTTGATCTGATTGAAAGGTCAACTGTTACGAATCATGGCTAATGTCATAATGTTCTCTTACTTCGTGTAATGCATTTGGCACTTCAGGTTTTACAAAATGAGCTTTATCTGTTTTGAACTTCATACTGTGTGAATGGCAGTTTCTGTAGCAAGGATCAAAATATCTGTTAGAAACAGGATCAAAGTACAAAAATCAGTTTGTAGAATGATAGCAAAACTTCATTAATTTTAACAGAAGTTGTATATGTGATGTAATTAAGCAGGTTGGTATATAAGAAACTGATAGGCTGGTCTTTGTGGAATATGCCGACTGAGTAACTTCCAATAGGATATTGCTGTGGAAATGACAGATTAGATTGGAAGTAAACTGACAAAGTGTTTGATGATCTAATGTTGAAATGTACACATAATGAAGCAAACCAGTTTTGCAAAATACAACTCTCCATCAAGCTTCCTCTTCAAAACACTGAAAATAAATTCAGCATTTTTAATGAAATGTTCAGGAGCTGTTTTGTTAAGGTGGCGTGGCAAATAAATTCTTTAATTACTTAGTCCAACGATGGTGCCAGAGGCACTTAAATCTTGTCTCCAGGAGAAGGAAAAATATTTTTAGGCTATATATCAAGTACCATTACTAATTTTAATTACCAAAATCTTACAATTTTTGATTAAGAAAAATATCCAAGAAACTGAATCACCTTCTATTCCTGTTAGGAAAAAAATCAAATTTTCTGAGAGAGGATTTTGGTATGTGTTAGAGGATATTGTGAGTAAACTTGAAGAAAGTGGTCATGATTATTTAGTTAACAAAAATGTTTAATAAAGGAAAAAGTAGTGGGGAAACATGAACAGTCATTATTTCCTTTGCAATCCCTTCTGTGCATTTCTCTGCAGAGAGTTTTCAGCAGATTTTTACCTAAGTGAGGCTTCATCAGCTGGATACATTCTCCTCTCGCCCTTCCTCTACCTCCTTGGAAAATTGAAATCAGATTGCATTGTGCAGCGGATTAGTAGCGAGTTGAGTAATCAACTTGCAGAGGCAGCAATGACCTGGAAGCTTGGTTGTAAGTTCTCCTTCTCCCCCCCAATCCAGTACTGTGGCTTTTTCCTAGGTGCTTCCTTTCTGTTTGAGATAACTGATGAGTTAATATGGAAATGCATGTAGAAGCGTATGCGTAGGAATAGGAGAGTTAAGTGTGTACTAAGGGAGGAAAAAATGTATCTGTCAACTCAGAGCAATTTATATTCTCATTCCAGATTCTTCCTGAAGGTGGAAGGCAGGTTTCTTTCAGCTGCGTTCATGTGTCAGCTACTGTGTGTCTGTCATGGTCTCGTGCTTTAACAGAATGGGATTGATGGCATCTTTTCATATTCACTTTTCTCATGCTTACGCAGCAGGATCGTAGACATTCAAAGATTCGGTAACAGTGGTCAAAATATCTTTGTTCTGAGAAACTCAGAATATTTTAAAGTTGTGGGGTTTTGGTTTTGTTTTGTTTTGTTTTTTTCAGTCTGTTATCCAAGATCCTTTTTAGCGCCACAAGGATTGGTAGGAATTGAAGTTCTTCGCAGATTAGTCCAGCTGTGATAATTTTTGCTGTATTCATAGACATAACAAAACATTATTTGTTATTTATATGAATAGCTGTTTGAGATCATTATAAGGCAAGGGCTTATATTTAAATACAACATACATTAAAAATATACTTCATAAGATACTTATTAATATACCTAATAATATCTCAGCTTTCTGAGGGACTAATAACTTTTCATGTATGCAGAACTAGGAATTACAAGGAACTTCTGTGAAGTGCTTCCTATCTATAAATATTTGTGAAACGCTGCCCGGCTATAAATAGTAAGGAAGGCTGCAGGCTGGATATTTGATCTTAGAAGACACCAGTTTCAGTGAGGATGGTGCTAGAATTCTGTAGCAAGTGAGGCACCAAAACCATATGCTTTTTATAGATGAGTATTTGGCTGTGATGACACAGACAGATTATTAAAGTAATTAATTTAATTTTCTCTTTCTGGCACATTTTTTTCTGTGCGTCATCTCCATGATATGTGATCATTTCCTTACAAGTTGTGGTTCCTGGTGTCAGATAATACTGCAAAACAACCTTTTGGGTTCTTTTTTTCACTCTCCTTTTAAAAAAAAAAAAAATCCTTCATAATTGTGCAGAAAAAAAAAAAATGCCCCAAATGTTACTTTAAAAAGAAACAAACCCTCAATTTTTCTTTTGCCTCCTTCCTCATTTTTGGAAGGAGTGGCCTGATTACGATTTTTTCAATTTCTTGGTAATAAGGTCTACAAGATAATTCTGGGGCTGCTTTGGAAGCCAGTTCTCTGCTACAGTAGTATGCATGAAATTCCTAGTGTTACATTGCCCTCTTAATGTTCAATTGAGAGTGTGAAACAGCATTTAAACTCGCTGGGGCAGAAAGGGCGTATAAAGTGGAGTATCCAGTTGCCAGCAGGTTTACAGACACAGAACCATTTAATGAACTTGAGAAAAGTGGCTGAAAATGAAGAAAGTGCATATTAAGTTTAAGTCTTGATGTGCTCTGTGGTGCCGTTTTACTAGAACAGATTACAGAAATAGAGCAGTAGCATTCAGCACTTTTCTGTACTTTTTCTAAAGAGCTCTTTCCTCTAGAAATTAAATCCAAAGCACCATGAATAAGGCATTCTTATCAGCTGTGTTATATGGAATTCCAGTGTAGTTATGATGAGTAGAAACTCATCATAAGTAGTGTTAGAATAAATCCTCCAAACAACAGTTCTAATTGTAGACTTAAACTTTGAGAAGATTCACCTTTGTTGGTAGGCTAATTTTAAAAAATATTTGACAGATGCAAAAGACTTTTTAAGGAACAGTAAGGTTATAAAATTAGGTAGTCCGAGATTACAATATTCTGTAATCTCTATTTTCATGGCAGCCTCAAGAGCGAAGGGGATGCCATCTGAACTAGTTATTCAGCACAGTGTGGCTGACTTTTGTGTACCCTTGTGCCACAGATATGACATGTATCTCTACAGACAGCAGAGTTCAGTGTATTGTGTGTGTTTTCACTGTGAGAAGTTTCAGGTCTAATGACTGTGTGAAGTAGATGAAGGCATAAAAAATGAATTATATTCCCAGGGCTCTTTCAAAAGAGGATGCAGGGAAATCCTTGACTGAGTATGACGTTAGACTCTCAGGTGCGAAAGAGTGTGTTTAGTGATTGCATTTCTCAGAATCCACCTTTGCTTCCCCCATCTTGCAATACCGGAAACTGGAAGAAAATTGGCATTTAGAAAGTCAGGATTGAATAGGCCACAGGAGCTGACAGTATTGTTAGCTAAGGCAATCGGGCCAGGGCAAGCGGAGGAAAGGCCTTGAAAGTTTGTGGTATAAGATATGTGAAAAAGTTGGGGTTTTTTTCTGTCCCAGCTGAGACAGAAGTTAGCCCAATTACTTCAAGTATTGGATAAAAACAAAAATAAGGCCATGGATGTTGAAAATTTTTTGAAAATGTTTTTATTGAATCATTAATGTGAGTAAGTTCTGAGGACAGTAAGAGGAAGAGGCAGCTGATGAGGCAAAACCTTCACCGGCCATCATGCCTAAAACTCCACAAAAAACGCATGCAGAAGCAGAGGAGAGTGGTAGTGGTTTAACTACAGGTTTTGTGTGTTGTTATTTTTTTCTGTGGAACTCAAGATGGGCAGCTGCGTAAGAGTCCTCTGTGGGGAAAATGGCAAACAGACCTGAAATCTGTATTGCACCCACTATCCTGTCTGCCTGTCTAGACTTACTTCAGGTATGGTTTTTCATTTCTTTAGTGTTCTGTAGGCTGTAGGCAAAATGCAGATAAAGGCAAATTCATAAGTGCATTTGAATTGAGTGGGCATGCTTGCTCTTGGGATATTTCCTTGCTGTTTTATCAGAAATGCAACAGCAGATAAAAAGTGGTTTATTTCAGAAGAAGTGTTTTGCTAATCTGATAGTTTATGAACTTTCTCACATAGCCATCAATGGACCAATATAAGGTGAATATGCAGCATAAACTAAAAATTTACTGCCATGTTATTATGTTAGAGAAATGAAAAGTAATATGAATAAATGTTATCTTCTACAGATAACTAGTGCATAAAATATACAATAGGCAAAATACGCATCTGAAAATAAGCAATGTTACCAAGGGCAATAATACTGCTAAGCAGAGACATTAGTAGTGTGTGTCAAAAACATATCTTAATTTCAAATGTCTTTTAGGAAACATCAGTATGTTATTCTTCTTTTGCCTGCCCTACTGATGACATGGCCTTTTGTAGTTCCCATATAGAAGCAGAGAAGAAAACAGTTATTCAACAATAGTAGGGTAGGAACACAGCAATTAAGGCTGAATGCAATTCTAAGCTATTGAATATATAAAACAAATTGTCCACTCATTTTAGTTCTAATGGTAATCTAATCTCTGAGTCCATTCAGATGGACAGCCTGTTTCTCTTTCCTTAACAGGTCTTACAAAAAATAAACATTGCTTTCAATTTCTGCTTTTCAGTGTGCATTAAGTACCTTTAATTTTCAGTTAAATTCCTCTTTATTTAGCTGTTTTGAAAGATGAGCTATAAACATTTATAAAATGTAATTATAGAGACATTTGATTGCTGTATAAATAAATGCTTTTGAATATAGACACAAGAATTCTCCATAGAGTCACTTGATTGTGTGTGTTAACTATAAAATTTATTTTCTGCTGAGTAAGTGTAACTGGCTTGGAAGTGCAACCCGTACGAACTTAGCATAGCTTTAGAGATTGTTATAAATCTGTCAATGACTTTTAGCAAAGATTGTAACCTTAGTTTTGTTTAGTACTGCTCTAGTCACATTGTTAACTCTATGTCAATGATTCAAAATGTTTCATGGCATCATGGTAAAATTTAAAAATGCCAAGTTTTAAAGTAAATGATATGAATGAGAAGAACAATTACTTGTACGAGCAGAGAAGATAAACCTTTATGAACATATTGAAACAAGTCAAAAGCCTTATGAGTTACAGTTGCCAGGACCGGGCTGTGCTTTTTGAAGAGTTACCGGGCATTAATTACTAACATTTCATACATGAAAGATTTAGGAAAGCCTAAAACCTGATGCTTTCTGTCTCTCCCTTAGTGGATTTTTCTGTACTGTTTGATCTGTTTTTCTGTGCTCTTTGATTTGGCAAATACAAGTGTGTGTGCATACAAACACGACATCATTTAATTACAACTTGGAGTAAATGGTGAATGTGTGCATGTACATAAACACACACATGCTGTCCTCAGTATCATTTAATTACCACCCACAGCAAACAATCTTTCTGTTTTCTGTATCCTGGGGCACAAAAGGAATGTTTTCTTCTTTCTGTTTGTTTTAGGGGCAGTAGGCTGAGTATTTCTCTGAAAGGTGTCATTTCATATCTGACTACTGAATAGGACATGGAAGCATAGTAGGAGTGACTGTGAAAATTAGAAATACGTCACACTTTCTTGACATTTAAATATTTTGTATTGTATGAGATTGTTTTGTATGTCTCCCTTGCATCTTGCTGATGTGTTTGACATTTACATATACAATGTGATAATTAAAAATTTGGTCTGGCCTAGATGCTATAGAAATATAGTACATATTTATTCTTTGCATGTGGACATATACTTTCATATATGTGTATCTAGATCTCTGTTTTTCTTATTTGTTTTGGGTTTTCATATTTTTCTTACCTTCTATACAAAGGTATTGACAGAAAGAATAAATGTCATCTAGCTCTGCTGAATTGAAATGTTGTTTGCATCATTCAAGTGGGTAAAGAGACCTCGGTCAGTTTACCAGTAAACAGATGTTGAAAGTAGAGAACTAAAAAGAAGATTAGAAAGTGATCACTAATTGGCATCCTGTTGATTGGCTCAGCAAGAGACTACTGAGACAGAAATAATATTTATGCAGTGCCTGGGTACCACTGCAATAAAAATGAATAATGACTGAGCTGCTTTCTTATCCTTGGAAGTGGTCCTTCCACTTCTGGGTTGGAGGCATGCTTGTGTAACAACTGCCCTCTGGGGTATACCTCTTCTGTAAGTAAGTAATAGACCTCAAGCTGCATAACCTTTTATCCTTGCTCAAATATTAATTACTTTCAACATTCCAAACTATGCACAAAGGAGTCAAAGTACAAGTGCTAATTGTTGAGGAAGGGAGGAGACTGTAAGAGAAGACCTTGGAAGTTGCTATACCAAGCAAACTTACTGCAATTTTGGTTATTTTTCCATCTCTATCTTAACTATTTCCTTGGCCCATGCTTTTTCTGTATGCCTAGGTAGGAGCTTAGAGGCAGTTTCCTGTTGATGGCATCAAAGACAGGGAGTCAGTTGCCCAGATTTTCCCAGAGGAAGCTGAGAAGTTTTACTTTTTTGCCCTTTCAGTACTATCAGCATTTAGGAACAGCAATACTTAAAAATGAAAGTCCTTTGCCTTACTAACCCCTGCTGAAGTTTTATTTTTGGCTTAGAGAAGGTGAACACACCTGAGTCCTGAAAGATACCTCTTAGCTATGCCTGCCAGAGTGGGTACCAACTAATAGCAATGTTCTTGTGTTAATCGTATGGGCACCTGTATTGTAAGAATCTTAACTGATGATTTTACCTAGCTATGAGGAGCACACTTGCGTTCCACGCTGGACTAAAATCACTATGAATTATTTGTGTTTAGATTTTGTTTGCTTTCGTATTCCTAGTGGCTGAACCAAATATTTTGCAAGAAACAAAACCAGAATTGAACTGAGACAGCAGTTATAGAATTGTTGGCAAAACAATGTATAAGGCTTTGCTTTTCAACCTAAAATATTTGCCAGCTCAATTAAAACTAAATGTCTTCCAGATTTTCTTAAAATTAGGTAAATTTTGAAATGAAAACTTAACAGTATAAAAATATTTTAACATGAAACATTAAATTGTCCAAAAAGAAGTATTTCACTTTGATTTCAAAATGAGATGTTTTATATTCTGAAACTTTTGCTCTCACATTTTTTCCAGCTTAGCCTCTTGGTCAAATATGACTTCAAATAATAATTAGTTTTAGTCATGACCTCTTTCTCCTACTCCTGCACTTGCCAGCTATCCCCAAGACACACTTAATTTTTCCTGCAGCTTGCTGGCTGTATTATTACTGATCCCACTGACTTCTGCAAAATGTTCCTCTGCGAAGTGAATGTCACTTGGAGGAATGACATGCTCTTTACTGAGGTTTTCAATGGACTGATATTTGACTGACTTCTCAAGAAAACTCAGTCCATTTCCTTCCAGAATGACTGCATGATAAGTGATATGGACAACCCTCTCCCTAAGTACTGAAAGTAGGAAAATCTAAGATGTCTCTATTCATCTGTTCATATTCTAATTCTCAAAACGGATTAAAAATCTAAAGCATGTATTATTTTTAGGCTCATCAAGAAAAGCACACATACATAATTCAGAACAGCGTAGAACCATGCTCTATGGCAGTAGCTTTCATTTAAAATAAATGTAGCTATTTCTTCATCCAAGGCATTTCCACCATCTGATCATTACAGTAGCAGTATGTGCTATTATATGATGCGTATAGTAAAAGCAACATGTGCGCTTTTAGCTGATAAGTAGTCTAAAAGCTTTTTTTTCTTTGTTTTGCTCTAGTTAGAAAATCTGCCGTTGCAGACTTGGATTAAAATTGTTTAACTTTGGTAGAAATACTTAATGAAATTAGGTTTCAGGCAGGGAGATATCAGTGTAGAGGATGAGAAAAGGTGCAATGTAAAGCTGTTAGTCATAGCTCATGTACAGCAGTCACTATGTTGCTCAGTGGCATTTCCTGTCATTTGCTCTGAAGACTTCTGTGTCTCTGTTAATTGTCATTCCTAGTTTTAAATGCAAAGTCTCTCCGCTTTGATCTCCCAGCTCTCCTGCCGCCTTGCCTAGCGTGGCTGTTAGGCAGGCTTTTCACAGGCCAACTATTATTTGTCAAAAAAATCCAGAGAAAATGTCTGCCCACAAAATTCTTATTTGCCTATTCATCTGGGTATATTCCTGGCTCAGACTTAGCTTTTCTGTCTTTTCCTTCCATTAAAATATTCTGCTGAGCAATGAGCTCATTGCAGCACTTTTAGTCTCTCCATTTCTTCTGGAGAAGAATCGCCTATGTAAATCACTGAAATGGCATCACTGATTGCCACGGTCTTGTAATGTAGCTGGAACTCTAACAATTATTCATCTTTGGATCTGCTCAAGGTCTCCAAATATGAAAGAAAGGAGAAATAGTTTGAATTATATAGAGAAAGTTTTGCTGTGCATTCTCAACTCTTGAAGTCCACTGACTAACTGTTGTAGATGATCAATATTGTCTGTGGTGTTTTTTTTAATCCAGCTATCCAATTAACTTTGTCTCCCAGTGATGCATGGGAAAAGTAAGACCAGAGTTTTGCTGGTACATACAGACCCTGCAGGTATGTTTCACCAATATCCAAAAGAGAAAGGATTTTTCTGCAAATTTGAACTCTCACAAGGAGAACAGCAAGGGATAAATGACCTAACTAGAAGATCGAATTAGAATTTTCTCCAGTAAATGTTTTCCAAACTCCTCTAAGCCTAACAGAGAGGAGGAACAAATACCAGCTCTCTATCAGATAATCCACAAAATGTGGTGGTAAAATGCCCATATGATTGCCTCTATGTTGGAAGGTAATAACAAACTAAGAGAGTGGAGCCACTGCATTGCCATAAGGGCAGTGGAGCAAGGATTGTGTAATTTTCAAAAACCTCATAGTCTAACAGTGAAAATGGTGGCTGTCAGAAAAAATTACTGACACAACTGTGTGGTGGGTAGTGTCTGCTGAAACGACAGTTGTTGTTAGCTCTAGTAAATGCTAATACGCTTCTAGTTTTATAAGCATTTGAAATAACTCTCTAATGTGCCACATGTTTAGAAGTAAGTCATCTCCAAAACAACACCTACGAGACAGATTTAGAGTCCTGAAATTCTCATAAGAGCTATAAGCAACATCCTTATGCTCCAAAAGTTTTTAAAAAATGTAAATGTATTCCCCCATATTCCTCTGCCTGCTAACTGAAAAGAATCCAAACTTCCACTGCCAATAAAGGAGAGAGGGGGGAACTGGATCTGAGGCAAACAAAAATGTTTTGGTGAAATAGGATTAGTTCTTAAATCTCAAAAAAGCCTGTGGAGTCATGCAAAACAGAAAAGAGAGGTTTAGCCTGCATAGAAACAGAATCACATGAGTGCAATATCATTCAGGCTTTCACTCATGTGATGTTTGGTTGTTGTTGGAGACAAATCTTTGAGAAAAGAGGTACAGTAGTTTTTATGGACAAGGAGCTCAGTTTCCTTAGCTTTTTTTGCAGTACATGAAATACAATTATTGCAAGGGGGATGAAGTGGGAATATGGCAAATACTCTTCTAATTTGGCTGCATTTGTGTTTTCTTTAAACAGTGAGTTCTTATTTTTTTATTTAAGGGAATGTGTTTTGATTTGTGGGCTGTAACACCAGGTGCAGCATGTGTCGCTGCTAGAGTTCCACAGGTAGTTATAACAGAATGACAGGGCATGGGGAAAATTGTTAAGACCTGCCGTAGCGAAGATGCAGTTAAAAAAGTCATCCTGGGGATAGTGGCTAGAGAGAGTAAGATTTGTTTGTTTGTATATAGGAACTGCACAGTCCCTTCCTTCGTTTTCTTGCAGACCTCTTTGAATAATTGTCCACATCCATAGTGCGCGTTGAAGGTTAGAGTCTTCATGGCCATCAGCACCTGCAGAGTGCTTTGTGTTTATTATGCTCTGCACAGGAAGGCATGAAGGATATAGTAGACTTCCTAGGGCTCAGTTCCTCTCAATTGCTTCGTTCTCCGTATAAGTGCTGTTTGCATTTGAACTGCGGGAATGTTTTCCGTTAGCAGGTTGCTTGTTAGTTTTCTTAGTGTTTTTAAAAACCTGGGGTTTGCCTGGAATAAAGTTTACTGCTTCAGCTCATTCAAAGGAGGCATAAAAAAAATTACATTCTGTTTCCTGGGGTAATGCTGCATCTCCAAATTCCTCAACACAAGACAGATTGTCAGTTGTGTTGGAACTGGGCTAAAAAATGCATTCAAATATGGTAGAAGTCCGAGGGAGTTCACGTGGCAAATCCCCCAAGAAAGGGCTCCTTTAGAAAGAAAATTCTCCTGGTGCTGCTTACAGTGCCCCTTTGCTGAGGCTTGTAGCAGTTCCTGAAGGCACTCACATTATGTACCGATAGATACAGATCAGATAAATTATGGGGTCATTGTTACAGGGGTCAGAACAAGCATTTTGTTTCCTTAGCATTTCTTTGCACGTGAACTTTTCCCAGCATAACCTGACCATCTGCACTGCCTGTGTAGGGTTTGTCGGCTGTGACTTATTCACCTCTTCAGCATCGTTCTGAAAAGATCCTTTAACGTGAGATGGTCACAGTACTTTGATATCTTTCAGATGTGGTTGTTCCAAGTATGTTCTGCAGTGCATACTCATACTCTTCAGTCTCTTCTTTGGGCTCCTATCTCTGTAATTTAGAGAGAGCTGAGCTATGGTAGGTATATTTTGCTCTTTTTATGATCCTGGTTCAAAATGTGAGTGACTAAAGAGCATTCCAGTCAAGCCATGTCTCAGATCAGGTTCATAAGACACAGGAAAAATGTGGTCTAATGAAAAAATGAAGTAAGGAGCATTTGAAACTAATTTTTAAACTCCCACATCAACATCATAATTGAGAAAAGGATGTTTATAAGTTGTTGTGCATGTTTTTTGTAATTAAAATTTCGTTTCTTGGTATTAGTATATAAGAAACCATCCTTCTCAGCAACCCTTCTTCAATCCAGGAAAAAAGTAAACCTCCCTAAATCACACTGTCCCATAAGCCAAATTAGGTATTAACCCCAAGATGAAAAATAGTAGTACTTAACAGTGTCGAATGCTTCCTAGGTACTCTTCTGTAAGAGTCCGTTGTCCTTCTGGCAAGTGGAGAAATGAGTCGTAACAATTAATTCCTTTCCTTTGCCTAATAGGTTGTACTTTTCAGTGGCTTTTCAGTCCACTTCCAATTTGACAAATGTCCACATCATAAAAAATAGTCCTAATGTGCCTTCTCTTGCACCCAGATACAATTTTCACTTGCACTACCAAAGATTCAACATGGATACTTTTTATCCATGCTGAACATGAAGGAAATAATATTCTGATGGGAATGTGGTAGGGTTTTTTTCCTAGGGCGTTGTACCTTGTTCTCCTAAACTATGTGAAGCTCCTATGCACAGCTTCTTGTAGTTTTCTAGTTACTCTTAATAATCTCTGTTGCCTTGCCTTTGTCTTTGATGCTAAGGTGACACCTGGCCCATAGTGGATAGAAGGTAATGTCTTCTGAAACATACTCTTAGCAGGTTTTCTACTAGAGGGAATGAAGTTAACAGTCTTCTCTTCTGAAACCCAAGATAGCTTCTGGGTGATTTTGAATGCAGTTCAGGGAATGGATTTATCGCTACCTGATAGCTTGTATTTAATTGATATATTTTTTTGTCAAATCTACTTTTTAGGAGAGATATTTTTGTTTCTCTTTTTCAGTAGAAACAAAATACAAATACAAAAGAGATTGAATAAAAAGTGGATTGAGGCAGTATGGTTAAAGGGGAAAAATAAGTTTTCTCTGGTTAATAATTCTTACAGAAAAGTAAGTCATCTTAAAGGAAATCAGTGTTGCATTGTTAAATTAATATTTTATTTAAATGAAATAGTGCCACTAGCTATAAATCACTTGGTGACTCTGCCTTGAACATTTTTTTCCTTTGGGTAGACATGAATGACTTCTAAAGACAGGAAAGGTTTATTTGCATTGATCCCGTAGTACTGACCTCAGCCTAAATGCCATCAGCTTTGAGTTTAATAACATTCATTTAGATGAATTTCACATTATTGATGTGAAACTTTTTCATACTTTACAAATATTGAAGCTTTTCCTACTCTTCCTACGAAGAACAAATGGGACTGTAATCTTTTTTTATACGAGTGACAGGAACCAAAATGCCTTTTTTTTTTTCTTCCTTTCTTTGTAGTGAAGAAGTAGTCTCTTATTTCAAGCATGAGTTACCCAATCTTGCCAACTCCAGAGACCAGCTCTGTCTGAGGAGTCCTCCCTCCAACACAGCCTGCTGGGTGGTATACAGGGCAGTGCACCAATATTTTCAGCTCATCTTGGGCCATGCATGTGTGCTGAAGGAGAAGGAACTCCAGGACACGTCTGTCCCCTTCCTTGGTGTTTTCCCTTCCCTCTTGGCCTCCACCAGCGGCCGCAGGTGGATGCTGAACTGCACAGAGACGCAGGTGGAGGTGTTTGGCTGTGCAACAAAGTTCAAGCTTGAACAGTCACTTCCTCATTGCTCTGGAGGGAAGGCATGAATCAAAATACGTTCCATCTGGCTCTCAGACCAACAGCAGGACCATGCTGTGCACTAAGCTGACCCTATTATGTGAAAATGGAGAACACTAAAAAAAAAGAAACAGTAATTAAGACATTGTAAATTAACAGTTTTTCTACTCAGCAAATTAAAAATGAAGGATGGCCAGCAATATGAGCAGAGGGGAAGAAAGCTGCAGGCAGAGATGCAACAATGAAGTTGCATGTACATCTCTGAAATTGCTGCCATAGTGGCCTGGAACCAGGGGATACTCTCTGGTATGTCCTTTCAGGGAGGAAACAATGTGTGATTAGAGAGCAACAAACAGTTTCAGCCCCACACAGATGTCAGCCAGGGCTCTGAGAGCCTGGAGGAGACAGGTGCTAAAGCAGAGAGTATCTGCGTCTGTTGAAGATTTGCCTGTATTTCCCCAAAAGAGTAATTGTAGTCAGGAGAAACCAACCTGGTGAGCTGTTGAGGCCTATCAGATGAGTAATTGGTCGGAACATAGAAAAATAACTTTTTAAAAAACAGCACAGAAACATTGAGATAGCATTTGTCAGGACATGTATTTAATGGCTAGAGCTCACTTCACTAGTATATGAACAAGCAGTTATTATCAGTTGTTTGTATCTGCCTTCTGAGGCAAGGATTTGTCATAAAAAATCAAAACAGTCCAAAATTATTCAAATCAAAATGGTAAAAGAAGATTTTATTTCACTTGAATGATCTAGAACAGGAAATGAGGCTTGTTTTATTTTACTCAGTAGTCATTTAAATCAATCACAGCTGACTTGAATTCGGCCAGAATTTCACCCAGACTGCTTTTCCCTCTCCCATTTGTGCTCTTGTTTCTCCAGTTTCCGGTGGTTCTCAGCAAGCACTGGTGTTAAAAAAGCTACTGACATCCAGCAAGGATATAACTGGATCTGTTATAAACCCCAGTCTTGTGGCTGCAGGAGTCTATGTGCTGACCTTACTGAGTATCATTTACAATGAAAAGAAACTATAATTTGTAGGCAATAGTGGGCTTTTCAAAAGAACTTGCAAAACTTTCAGCAATTTGAATATTCTGATTGCCAGCTGTGAAGAGTATGAAAGTGGATGTGTAGAAGATGCCATCTTCTATTTCCCAAGGGAACAGGAAGATCAACAGTAAGGAGGTAGGCCCAGTGAAAGTGTTACAAATCTTAAGACTTACCTGGTTTTGTTCTTGTTCTGTTCTGGTCTAGTCTCTGCTGTTCATGTCTAGCTTTCCCCTCCTCTCTCTGCTTACAGAATGTTTTATGGGACTTTTATTGTCTTTCTCTCGCAGTTTATATTGTCATTTCAAACTGTTCACACAGTATATTCAGTATGTTCCCAGTCGGTGGATTTCAGCTTGGGAGATTAGTTGCTCTTATAGAATGCTAGTGGACTACATTAATACTTGAGAATTACTGTGTAAAATAAGGTTTAGGCTTCTTGGATCAAGGGTGTTAAGCTGTAAAGTTGTAGGTGTGTGTTTTTTTTCTCAAGTGCTTAATTTTCTCTTTTGCTCCAGACTGATGATTTCAATTGGTTTGAGGCAAAGGTATTTCTGCTGGGCATACATTGTGCAGGAGCTTTGGCTTGTTTGTTTTTTTTTTTTAAAAGAAAAAGTAAGTATTTTTTATTTTAGATGGTTATAGATTTCTCAAAAACCTCTAATCTAGGATACTTGCAGGTATTCTGTCACACTTTTATTTATATAAAAATTTAAATAGATACTGTAAGTGATAAAAGTGATATGTTATTTCACAGTGTCTTTTAGTGCCTTGTTTTAAACAAGTTTAACCAAATATTTGCTTGAAAACTCTAAAATAGCACGTTATATTTCACTTTTGGTGTAAACGGGTATAATTTCTTTTGAGTTAATAGCATGTCATTCATCCTAAAATTAGCCCACATTTCATGATGATAACTCAGAATTGCCTGTTGGTGTAATTTCTGGAAAGCAGAATTAATACTTCAGGAGTCTTGCTTGCAATGAGCAAGAACAGAGACAGAACTACAAATCAAGGCCTTTTTCCCTCTTGCCTTTTTTCCTCTTGCCTCCTCTTACATACTTTTTTTT
>NW_009633588.1:0-13919 GCF_000690535.1 Cariama cristata
TCCGTCCGTCCGTCCGTCCGTCCTTCCAGCGCCCTGTAATTACAGTCAGTGCGGCGGGCACGCGTGTCTTCGGTGTCTCCTCTTCACCGGCAGATAATAGCTCTTACAAACGAGCCTGATAAATATTAAATGGAGGCAGGTTTCCACTTGCCTCTGTGCTGCCACGTTCGCAAAGGCGTTGGAGGTGGTCAGGGACACCAGCTCTTAATTAGACTGTAACCTGGCAGGCTCTCCTGCCCCTTCTACAGATGTCCCTGGCAGTGGCCTTGGCTTCGCACCGAATGTTTTGTGTGCTGCACCTTCACTGGTTGTGGTGCTTTTCCAAGGCTCGGTATTCCGAGGGTGTCTTTTCTTACAGTCGTTCTCTGAGTCTGTTATTTTGTTGTCTTCTGTTTCAGAAAGACTCATGCTGTTTAATTTCAATTGAAACACGAGGGTGGAAAGTCAAGCAATATGGAAAAAAAAAAGAAAAAAGCCCAACCAAAAAAAACCCTAGCCAAAAAAAGTAACACAAACGAAATCAGTAAGGCAGGCAAGGTGGCATGGGTAGAAATATTTCTCGTTAACTATTACCAGCCTTCTAGTAACTAGCATTATCAGGTTGGTAGATCTGTGCAAATTGAATTGCTCATCTTTCTGAGAGAGTGTGGACATCACAGACTTTGGCATTTTGGGTCATAAGCTCTTGTAAGGATACCTGAGTCTGACGGATTAAGAGATGCCAAAGTGAATAGTTTGCTCTTCCTGTTACTTTTTGCTTTTCTTCTTCCTCTCCTTGATGAAACGACATTATTGCGTCACCTAATATTAGTTGTGTGAGCTCTCTTAGCTTACCTGCAGGTGTCCTGGCACACCTCATCCTTAATTGTAGTTTATTTATTTTGCCATTTTGGGTGTGGGCTGAAATTCCATTGTGCGGGGCATTGTACCAGCACTGTCAAAATGTGCCCTGCTGTCTCTCTGTTTCTGGCTGAAAGGTGAGGTAAGAGAGTGGGTGTAAAGAGGGTAAACAGGGAGCAGCAGTTTCAGATGCTGACTTCTGACAGGCAACGTTTGCATAGGTGCCGTAAAGTCAAGAAAAATTCCAAGAGGGTATCTAAAAGAGAAAGGAAGTTGCTTTACAGTGTTCACCAAGTACCTTGAGAGCGTTAGCGAGTGTGGCGAGAGCACGAGGGTGACTGGCCTTCATGTCTAATAGTTGCTGGAATAGAAGCCAAAGTAAATACTTTCATGGCGTGAGGTTAAGACAAACGCTGAGTCTTTCAAGACCCATATAGTGTGTTGGAGAGGGACAAGCCTGTGGAAAAAAATGAGGTGGCAAGCTGACCAAAGCCGTGCACTAGAAGAATGATCTTTGTAACAACTTCTTGAATTGGAAAACCTCAAATTTGTCAGGGAAGATGAAAAGTGTAAAGCCTTAAACAGGAGATACTGTAACATTTGAGCTATAAAGTGAGACTAGCTGACAATTCTAGAATAGATCTGCATTGCCGCAGTTTTGGAAAGATAAATAAAATTTACTGGTGCTGAACTCTCTGTTGCAGCTGGGAGACTTGGCTTTTATTGATGTTGTGCATGTAAAAATTAAAAGGACAAATGCTGCAGTGGTGAGTAAAACCCGCATCCAGGCTTGTTGACTAGGTAATAACCAGAGCAACAGCTGATATGTATTGTTTTATTTAATAATTTAGGACTCTGAACCAGATTACTAAGAGAACCAGACATCATTCCTTGATGAATCCTTACTGTCTTGAACTACCGCATTTGTCTGAAACTTTGTAGGAGTAGCAGCTATATGGAGCTGCTTACTGTAGCTAGTGTTAGTGGAGTGTGGGATGGGTGTGCAGGGAATTAAAGCCTGCTTTATAAACTTTAAGTATTAACTACAATTTTTTTCAAAGTTAAAAAGTTTGAAGCATTGGAGTTAAATGACCCAAAATCAGATGAAGAGACTGTCCCTTTAGAAGAGCCCTAAGGAGAGGCTCACGTTGCTTGCTGTTACTAATCACAGTAATATTTGTGATGCTGTGTTGCAAGAAATAGTGCTCTTCAGCACTGTGACTAAACATGAAAAATGGGATCATTGTATGATGCCAATAAAGGAGCGTGAAATGTTCATAAAAGGCTGATTCTGTGGTGCTCTTTACTCCAAAAAATACAGAACTGAGTCTCAGTAAGTGTGCCTGCTTTTATAGCAGCAGCAGCAAGGAGCACTCCCTGTGCTTAGGTTGCTTCCCTGATTTCAGCATTCATATTTGTGTAGCTTTGCTGTTCTGCTCCTGCTCTGTTCCCAAGACTGATACACAGCAGGAAGAGTGCACTGGGCCCCAGATAGTCAGTTTTGTCTTTCTACATGAAAATGTAATTCTGCATGAAAATGTAATGCCATTTCAGCTGAATTACCCCATTGAAAACTTGCCGCTTCATTTGGCCCTGCTCCTTCAGGAAAACGCCTGAAATGTGCCACAGTAGCTAAAGAAAGGCTACGGAAAGCTGAAATGACTTGCAGTTTTGAGAAGCAGTGGTACGAGGGCTAGGAGAGATGATGAATGTCTGCGCTACCTCTCCACGCTGTAGAGCTTGGCACGTCATCTTCACCTTCCCTCCGGGAAAAATCTGTGCCTGGAACAAAAGGAGCCATTCTGCCCCCCACAGCCCCCTCCTGCCCCCTCTGCTGTGCCCACCGGCTTTCCCAGCTAACTGAGGCTGTTTGTGTTGCAAAGCTAATTTATGTAATCTAGCATAAGAGGTGGGAATGGTGATGCTGCGCTTGCAACGATTAAAGGATGTCTTACAACTATGTGATAAAACATGTATTTTTATTAATAATTTTGAATTGTGACCTGTGGAGACCATTAAGTTTGCATAGGCAAGGAGTTGAAAATTAGAATGTGCCCATTTTATGCAACCTGAATTCTGCATACACGGACGCACATCTCATTCCTTATGGTATGTATTGTTTCATATTACATAAGCTCATGCATTTTTAAAAACCTTCATGGTACATTAAAGACATGTGGCTGGCATTTCCTCACTTCTGTGTTCTTCTCTGCATGAAAGAAGTGTTTTCAGAACAGTTTTGTGCATTTGATGCAGTAGTATCTAAAGCTCTACCAAGATGAAGGCTCTGTTTTGATAGCTACAGTACAAAACCTTACTAAAATTCTCTGGCTGCAGGAGTTACTAGCCTAAAGAATTATTGATTGGCCTTTGAACGAGAAGTATATTTTTTTAATGCTTGTGACCCAAAGACTGCATTGTAGTATTCAGCAGCTGGAAGAACAAAACCAGACATTGTACTTCTCTTTTTATATGTCCTTAGCCACAAAACTAAGTGTTGTTCTTTTAGCATGGCTCCTTGTACTAACCATGATTGCTGATGAAAGCCCACAGAGGCAGATTCCTTGGTGCATCTTTTTAAAGCTTGAGCCTGGCTGCTTTATTATCCTTCATTCAGTTCTCTTCTGTGCTAGAGGTGTCTGTCTAAGCTCTCAGAGCTGGCCACAGCCTATGAAACACTTGATTAATTTCACTAGATATTCACTCCAAAACCAGTGATACTTTTAAATATTAACACTTAATGTGCTCATCAAATTATTTAAAGAAAAGTGTCCCACAAAGAAACACCTCCATAGCACAGTTCTCTTTCGGAATAGATGTTTTAATACCACCTGTCCATACTGAAGTGAAGGCACATTTTTGCTGTTTTTAGTGAAGATATCAGTTTTGACGTATCTTCAAACAATCATGTTTCAGTCTCACCTTTTACCTACAGCCAAGCTCTTGCAAATGCCCATTGTATATGCTAATCAACCTAAAATATTTTAATATCTCATGAAGTTTTTTAAGGGGGAACTTGTCCAGCTCCAGAAGCATGTACTTGAGATAATGATTTTTTTTTTTTTCTTCTTTATAGCAACTGGCAAATGGAGATAGAGGCTTTGAGAATGTGGAGCTGGGTGTCATAGGAAAGAAGAAGAAAATTCCAAGGAGGGTTATTCATTTTGCAAGTGGAGAAACAATGGAAGAATATAGCACAGATGAAGAGGAAGATGAACAAGAGAAAAAAGACCTGTTGCCACCTGTAGATCCTGTAGGTATTTTACTTGATAAATTGCTACTTCTGGTTTACTGGATAACTACCCACATTTTATACTTTAATTTTTGTGTCACAAATCTGATTTAGTATTTAGTATTGAAGATTCCCTTAATTTGATTGGCTCTATGGACTGAGAAATCTGTGAGAACTATTCCTGAGAAGTTTTGTCCTGGAGTCATCCTCCACTAAAGTAGCCCTATTAATGAAAAATGGGTTTAATTTCTTCACAATTCTAGTCTGTCCTCTCCAGCATTTCCCTCTCTAATAATATTTGCTTGATGTCTTCTTGATTTGTACTGTCGTTTAAAAGAATGTGCAGAGAAGGCTTTTGTTTCCTTACGTTCAGTGACAGTGGAGAGTTGAACGTGTAATTTAGTGTTACTATACCAGCAATTTGATATAATTAAAAAAGTATAGAAGCGAAAGAAACAGATGACATGCAGAAATAAAGGGAAACTGGTATAATTCGTGCTATATCAAAACCAGATTTTAAAGGACCTGCATAGTCCGTGTATGTAATGTTCATCTGTCTTGTAAGCTGTTAAGATGTTGCTCAACCTGTGAATGGAGTCTCCATTTATTGGTCTAAATTCAAGTGGAGTTTCAGCAATTAAAGTTATCTCCAGTAGTGTGTGTTGTAGCTGCTAAAATATGTTTTCCTTTTTGTCAATGAGTCTGGATCTATACTTAGAGGTAAAATGAAATATGTAATCTCTTTTATTCTGTTGATGTGTCTGACAATCTGTTTTGTGGTGATAGCGTATTTGCAAAGCTCACCGCCATGTGTGCCAGCACTGGCAGCAGCAGCCCCCCTCCCTCTGGCAGTCAGCCCCAGAGAAGATCCGCATCCTTCTCTTCGTCTCTCCACATCCCCAGTCTCATGTTTCTTTTATGACACCCCCACAAACTGATGTCCCAACCACCTCTTTTGTCCACCCTCTTACAAGAATTCTTACCCCAATAAATTGGGTCTGCAGTCCTATTCCCTGCCTGGCAGCAGGTCTCCTTTCCTGGCCCTCTCTGGACTTGGTTGCCTGTGCTGAGCTAGAGATGGAGACTCTGAAATTGGCTGGGTCCTTCCCGATGTGCTGGAGTGGAGTGCGATTGCTTTGTGGAGCAGCTGGTCCTGCCTGGTGGTACGCTGCGGGCAGCTGCCCGTGAGAGCTGCTTCTCCTCATGCTTCAAATGTGAGTCTTTGCATGCACAGAAACTGATGCCCTGTTTTCTACTTGACATTGCTGTTGAAATGACTTCTGCACTGTCATTTGGGAATCTATAATTAAGAAATGTTGTGGTTGAGGCTCTCTGTTTACTGTACAGTATTAGGCCCTGTATTTATTTATATGCATGTCCATCCTGGGAGAGCTTGGCTTTGTTGAAGGTACTGCAGTGAAGAGTTTGACTTTCTGTGCATTCTGTTCTGAAGAAGTGGTGAACCATAAGGGGGGTTGCTTTGAGAAGGACTGTCAGTCAGTTCTTTTTTTGCCCTCTGTAAAATGAATTCATCTTGACAGAAAAAAAAAAAAAAGTGGTTTGAGGACCAAGCTGCAGTGAGACTATGGGAATTCAGCTAGGATTGGGGTTCCTAGCGATTCACAGGTGAAACTGTTGTATTTCATCTTGGATAGATTGATGGTACTGCTATGTTTTTCTTACTAGGGAGTTCTTGTATACAATGAAAAGTAACATTACTCTGAGAGCAGGTAGGGTATCATGAGTGTAAAATAGACCTGAAGTTTACAGATTGAAAATAAGGGTATTATACTGACAAACAATGAGTAGATGTCAAGCTGCCTTTCTGGCTGTTGTTTTTTTGGTTTTTTTTTTTTCCCTCCCTAAGGATCTACTTGAAGAAATGCAAGAACTGTGAAATTTACTGAATATTACGGTAATGTTCAGGTATCTGCAGTGTCAGATCTGTTCCCCACTATGCAGGTGATGTCAGTTATCCATGGATGTGTAAAAAGATTTTTTCCCAACTATAATTAGCAGAGGACCAGATCTGTATGATTTTTTGTGCCATTTCCTCTCAGTAGAATAGTTCCACTGTGGTGCAGTGGTGGAAGGCTCACAAGCCTTAATGTACATGTTGTGAGGCCAGAGACGTGCATGCTGCTGTACAAATGGACACTTAACTAGAGACCCTTCAAATGTGCACAACAGCTGGAAATGCTGTGTGATCATTCTCCTGCTTTCCTAACATGGATTTTCTTTCTGAATACCAAAAAGTATATTGTACGGCACAGTTTGCTTTATTCTCCTTTTATAGCTTATGAAATCCTTAATTTTTATTATGCTTTTTAATAAAAGCATGCCGCCAAACCAGAATAGTTTATTGTGGAGCACAGTATGTCTTATTATGTATTGCTTTTTACCTTGACAGAATAAACTTGACTAGACCAAGGGTTGCCATTAAATGAACTTTACCTTATCTGCTGCATGCTTCATGTATCCCAGCTGAGCCAGTCAATTGAAGAAATGTTAGTCCAAGCTGAGCTTTGATGTTTCAGCCAACAGCTGCCTTAAAAATGTTTTTATTGTAGGATTTCTATAAAAGCAATTAAATAGTCAGTTTGCTGAGACCAGCATGTCTAAAACTTGTTATCTCAGTTGGGATACAAAAAAGTATGTTGCAAGTAATAGCTGTTTCTGGTCCAATTTATTTGTAGAAAAAGCACATTTAATATTTTGAATAGAAACTTTGCATCACGGAATTTCAAAGCTCAGCTGGTATTGGCATCCTGGCAGCTTCTGAATAAGTTTAAGGGAAACAAATATTTTGCCGTGTTGTAAAGAAATGTCTTCAGTAAGTACCTTGGTTTAATTGTGTTTTAGAGCTAAGCAGACAGTGACAATATCTTTCTTACTAAGCAAAGTAATATATGTGTAACTTGGTAATATGATAACCAAAGCACTCGGTGTGATGGACTGCTGCCGCTCATAGCAAAACAAATTCTCAAGAAGAACTGGGTCTTAAATTTTGCTTTGGAACAATGATTCTGACACTTCTATAGGTCGGGATTCAGTTCATTAACATTCTTGGACTGAAGTGTTCATTCTGTTGTGTTTTGTTTTGGTTTTTTTTAGGAATGAGTTAAATCCAGAACACAGGGTATACTTAATAAATTTTTCCCTGGATTTTTTAGATAACAGTGTTCAGTATTATCTGAGGGCTCTCAAATTAAAATTTAAATGCTTGAATAATATAAGTGCTTTAATTTTAACTGAGTCTTCTATTCTTTCCTAAAGTTCAGATGCTTAAACTTTGTATGTAAATCTCCTTTTGCTTCTGTCCACCACAACTTTATTTTGTGGCACTTAAATTTCTCTAACTTGTCCTAGAAGGTAACCTTTCTGTTTATCCCTGGAAGGCCACTTGCTATAAACTCTTTGTTGCTTTCACCTGTTACATGAGTAGGCAGAAGGTGGGGTGTAAGTCTTTGCAGAGCAACTATAAGTGATATAACTGTTAGTGATAACCTTACAATTCATCCTGAGAACGTATCTGCAACAAAGCTCCAGAAGAGATCTAATTTTATTAACCTTCAACGCTCAGAAAGATTGAAACACATTCTTGCAGGAAGATTATCTTGATATCCTGTAGTTAAAAGGAGCTTAACTTCAAATAGCAAAAAGTCCTCTCTTGAGGACTGTCAGACTCTAGTTTTCTTTTAAGAATTTTGGGAGGAGGGAGAAAAATAGTCACTGACCAAGTAGTAGCTACTTGTAATATGGTAGAAGCTTTTCGATGGAGGATGGTGTGTGTTTCTGATCTTGCTTTCACTGGCATGTCTTAGATGCCGGTTTTACATGGAGCATACACTGAAGGACCTATTACAGCAATGACCAGTCAAAAATTAACTAATTTAAAATGCATTTGGGCACAGTAAACAATGGAAAATTATCTATGTGGTGGTGTATATTAACTCTTAAATACAGGATTATTTTTTTTCTTGAATCAGGAAATTATTCTTTTCCTCATTTTGTTATTTTCTCTGGCAAAAAGAAACCCTGTGTTCTTTGGAAAGTTCAAGTGTTAGGGACTGGTATCTGGAAAAAATAAATATAGATGTGGATTGCTCAGGAACATGGTGCACTCAGAAGTTCAAAGGAGGGCGGGTGTGCTCCCTTTGGCAGCACCATACTAGGAAATAAAACCATGTTCTGTTTTTGAACCAGAGCCCTCTTGGTTGTATCAATGGTTGAATCCATTATGTTCATTCCTACTTAAAATTCAACACTTGGATTAAAATTGTACATTAAGAATTTTTGTAATTTAAAAACCAGTTGTCATAACCATTGTGTTTTCCATTTTAAACAACAAAATAGAGTCAGGATGGCTGCACAGTATAATTAGGCATTGTAGAAACATATACTAAACAGACTGATGGCAGGAGAAATACTGTCCTGTTATAATAAACCAGTGTCTTGTGTTTCATACTGCTGCCCCTTGTTTCCAGTCAAGAAGTACAGCATTACTGTGTCCTTGCATTGATGAAAGACTGAACGTTAAGGCTTCTCTGGTCAAAGGAGATTGACATACAGCATCTGGGTATGTGGTTCTTACCGAATGTTAGTAGGACCTGACTTGGGTACCGTTTTCCAGGATGGCTCAATGCATTAAAGCTGCTTCATGGAGTGAGATTAGTTTGTACTCAGCCATTGCCTAACAGCCCTTTTCGTACCACCCAAACAGTTCTGGTTTTCTCCAGGACCTCTTCTTCCCTCACGTTCACCATACAATCTCTGAGGTGCTCTGGGAAACCACTCGAACTTACCCTGAGGAAGTAAGGGTTGGGAGGGAGAGGAGGATTATTCCGTGGATATGTTCCCTTCTTCCTGGTTGTTCTTGGTGGTTTACTTTCCAAGCCATCTCCTTTCTCCTGTTGAATTTGTGTGAAGTAGCTTCTCTCATGGTTTTATATTGCCTTTTGAGATGCTTGAAAGAATGCTCCTTCTTTAAATTGAGGGAGCTGGCAAAGCCTTGCTTGGTGGGAGCGAAGAAGTGTCCGGTTGGGCTTTGTCAGAAAGCAGAGGTTCCCATGAAGCTGAGCTTAGAAGTGCTCCTAACATACCTAACAAACTGGTTTTTAATTGTGGTGGGGGAACAGCAGAAGTAGGCAGAACCTCTGAGTCTGCCAAGCCTCAGGTGTTCCCTATGTGTGTGTTACCAGAAACATGTTAGAATATTCTGTGTCTGAGTTCCTTCTGTCACATTGAAGTTCAGCTTGTCTTTTCACTCTTCAATGTTATGGGAGCTCTTGTAGCTTTTTGCTTACAGCCAAACAGCAGGCCCTTGTTTGTCCTGCGCGCTGTGTGAATGCCTTTTAACCTCATTGCCTCGTCATGAAGGATTGTACAGAGCCTTGTCAATGCCATTGTTTGCACCTGTGGCAAGAAGCTTTTCCAGCACTTTTCTTGACTTCAACTGAATGAACCCCGAAATGATTGTTGTTAGTCTGTCTGCCAACTGAGCGTGTAATCAACAAGCTGGAGGTGCTTTTGTGCAAGCAGGATAGCAGCTGCTTTTACCTTGGCAGGACATTTTCCATACCCGGTGCCAAAAATATATAGCATCTGGCTTTTTTCAGCCTGCCCAACTTGAGTTCCTGGCTTGACAGATGGTTTCTTACTGCACTGATTTGTAGAGGCTATGCTTGGAAAGCACTGAAGTCTAGTAGCTTGTGTGTGTGTATACTGAGGCTATACCAACTAGTGTCTGTAGCTGTATTATTTACATTAATATTGGTTGTCCTGTACAGATATCTGTTAAATAAGACCACAGAAAATGGTTACTATCAAACAGTTTTTAGCAACAAGTTATAAATACATATGTGACTGAGTGGAGCTAATGGGTTTCATTTAATAAAAGCTGACACTTTTAATTGCTACTTTCCACAAGGAAAGTACCTCTACAAAGATCTTTACTGGGGGGAAATACATCACAAAGAGCTTGCCTGAATACAACAGACTGTTACCTATAAAGATGGTTTAGTTCACTATGAAATTTTAGTTTGCCTTTTCACAAAAGTGAAAGCCTACAGTTTGTTCCCAGATTGGAATCTGCTTTTCCACTTCACCTTTTTATTACATGCCTTGCTGTTTGTTTTATTTTTTTTAAAGAAAAAGAGATACAGGCTCTTTCCTTAGTGAAGAGGATAGCCTATGTATGCCCATTAATGTCTAAATTTTCTTTAAGTTCCTATATGTAAGTGTCTCAGTTTGTCTGGAGGCTGCAGTACTTCCTCTGTGGCAGCGAATACACCGCAGTCGTGCAAAGGGCAACTCCCCCTCCTCAACTTCCCAGCCTGTCCTTCCTGAAGAGTCTGTATCCCTCCATAGCAGCACTCCAGTCGTGCAAGCCATCCACTACATCTCTGGGATCCCAACAAGATCCTACCCCTGCAGCTGTACGCAGATCTCTCACTCCTTGTGTTTATGCCCCATGCTTCATGCCTTACTGCGCAGGCACTTCAGGAGAGACTTCCTTGCTTACATGCAAATGCCTGAGGTGAACCCACTTGAGCCCTGTTTTGTTCATTTTGTGTTCCTTGTTGTTCACATCACCCCAGGCCCTTTACTTGTCAGCCCTGTCCATCGCTTCCTCAGAGGGCTGCGGTAACTCTCTACCTCCCTCATGGTTCCTGATTTTGTTCTTCAGGTGCAATTCCAAATGGTAATTCACATCTGGTTGTAAATACTTGGAAGGAGCCTCTTGCTCAGGGACCACATTAAAGGTTTGGTTTGGTTTTAAACAGTCTTTTTCAGTTCTCTCATTATTGTAATGAAGGACTGCGTGGGTAACCCACTTCTCTTCTTGGCCTGATAGAATTCAGAACGTTATGAAAGGTCTTTCTAGTTATAGGAGTTACCTTAGGATTAAGTCGGGTGCTTGTCTTTTCCCAAGTCTGGGAGAGGGAAACAAAACCCAGTGAAACAAATTTTCCCAAATGTAAATCGTGGTTATATTTATATCTTACTGTGATACTTCGCTTCATGTATGTCTGGTCAAGACTTATTTTTAAGCAAAAATATTGTGGTCGCTGGCAAACAGGGAACATTTCTTCTCAATCTGTTTGAGCTTTTGCATGTATTGTTATGTGCCATGAATATAACAGCTATATGTATTCATACTACTCTTCTTCTTACAGACGACGCTTACATGGGGACCCTACTTGTGGTTTCACATGCTGCGAGTTGCCACATCAACGCTATCAGGTATTACTTTATTTAAATCTTGGGTAAACCAGTAACGGAATATTGAAAGTTGCTTTGACAGACTATAAAATCATCTTTGTGAGCTACTGGCCATTTTTTCGAAAGTGCGAATGAACCTGCATTTTAATCCGCGGAGATGTACTCTCTTGCCTTAGGCACTTTTTTTTTTTTTTTTTTTTTTGCTTTCCAACTCTTGAATGGAAGAATGAACAGAAAATATCCTTTTGCTGAACACTTTTTCCCCCTTTTTCTCCATACGGAGATACGGTGGTATTGGCAAGGGAGTATATCAGCTTTCTATTGGGTTTTGTATGGAACTGTTTTGTGTGATGTTATCTGAAAAGAATGCTGGTTGGAGTAACCACACTGACAGGTTTTATGAAGAACTAGAAATTATCCCAAGAACGCATCTAGTCTTGTGCTTTACAACAGACTTCTGAGGTTACAAAGTAAACAAAAATACAACTGTTGTCAAGGGTCTTAAACTCACTGCATGGAAGTTTATTTGACCTGTGGACCTCATAAAATTTTGTGAAGTTTTAAAAGTGCCTCTCCCAGTCTGCATTCTTCACAAGGTGTAAAGTATCTTTGATGGTTTTTTTGACAAATATTGTGGAGCTTCTGCCATTGTACACCTAATTTTGAATGCTTTTAAAAACTATTGGCAGCCTATTCTGTTAATTAAGCTATCGCTATTTTTAGAAACACTTTTTCTCTACTGTACAGTTTAATTCTATTCCTTGTCATATCTGTTCTTCATACACAAAGGGAGATACTGCTTTTGTTTTTTCAGAAGTCTTTTATGAATTTGAAGATGAGTACTTCCTTTTTTCCACTTCAGTTTTGCCTCTTGACATTTGTAATTTGAACCGGTCTTTTGCACAGAGCTCTGGATGACAGGATATCTATGAAATTAGTTATTGTGAATATTCATTGAAGCAGTCAATTGCTAACTTCTAACTTGTTTTCCCTGAAGATGACTAACTTATTTGCATCCTGGGGGCAGATTTGCAATTTGAAGTGCAATGTGTGTGACTTCTTGCTTGCCTTTACTCAAGAACCAGTGCTGTAGCCATCATCGGTAAAGAGACTGACAGACACAAGCCCACCTGTTCCGTACTTCTGACTGTGCAGTACCTGTTTTAGCAAAGTAGCGCTGCGTGTATCCTCCAGCTTGAAAATTGAGACAGCTGAAACCTAAATATTTTATTAATCCATTAGTATGCAACACAGAACATTGTTAAAACTGCTACTGACTTGAAGTATTCATATATCAATAAATAACTCTCTAGTTTGCTGGTACCATTAGACTGAAGCACCAGTACAGTTGGTAGCCATGTATTTTTGTCTAACCTTAATTTTCAGTTAAAGTTCAGTTAAAGGCTTATCCTTTAACTGATCCAATAGCAAACCAAACCTAGATTCAAAGCTGAAACTAGTAGAATTCAAACAAACGCTACCACCATCTAGATTTTCATTTATTTCCATGTTGTTCTCCTTTTGTTCATTCTTTATCTTAAAGAACAATTATTAGTCTATTGAGCTAATAATTACATATAAGTAGATTAGCCTAGCAGATTTTGGGTTTGTCTTTTGAGTGAAGTAGGACTATGGAAAACCATTCAGGAAAGATGATGATATCTTTTAACAAAACTGTGCTTAAGAATTTTCTTCTAGATACTAATTGTATGTAAATCTATCTTTATTTTTTAGTATGTGATTTCCTTGGGGAAAAGATTGCATCTGTTCTGGGGATAAGCACACCAAAATACCAATATGCCATTGATGAGTATTACAGAATGAAGAGAGAGGTATGTGTGAGAGAGAGCGTTCTTGCACTGATTTTCTCCCAGCTTGCCTTCCCTGGTATTTTAAAAAATGAAATTTGTATTCCAGGATTAAAATGAAGTTTTAGAACCTCTATTTCAGCTTGCCTTCAGTTTTCATTTGATGCATGATTAAGACTTGCTTACCTATCAGCCTTTTCTCACCAGCTTATCAGTCTTAGAACTGGCTGGGTCCTGACCACTGCTCTGTTTGTTTCTCTTGTATAATGCATTTTCAAGTCAGCAGTGTGAGAAAGTTGGATGGAGCAGTTACTAAACACTGTAAAGAGGTGGCTGCTAGGAATATACTTTCCAACTCTAAAACTTGTTCGATGAAGTGTCAAGGGCAAATTGAACATGATGTTACCATTTGTTCTAAACCCTAACTGGAAATGACTGATAGGTAGCCAGTGCTTTATGCAAAAAAACCTCTATAATTATCTTCATTTGGAAGAGATGGGAAACATGTTTAAAGCTTTACTGCTTATTTTTTATTTTTGATAGCTCTTTATTATTAAAAGCTGGAAAAGTTTTAGAGAAGGTAGACCTATCTCTGTTGCTATTGACTAAAACCTGCTTATCTAGACACGTGACATTTCTTCCGTGTTTATTTAACATGGTTTAATCCTTCCCTTTTGGCAATTTTTTTTTTTCCATAATGGGAGTTCTGGAATACATCTCATCTTATGATCAACTAGTAACAACTAGTAACCATTTTCTAGTGGAACAAATGTCCTTACCTTGTAATGGGAGGAGTGACTGATGCACTGGAAGGC
>NW_009633589.1:0-3995 GCF_000690535.1 Cariama cristata
CGGCCGGGCCGGCCGCCCGCCGGCGCTTCGGGGGGAGCGGGCCGGCCCTTTCAGCCCTTCTTTCTTCGCGGGGTCTGGGACGTAGCCAGTCGTGAGGAGAGGGTGGCTTTTCCTTCAGCCGTTCAAGTTCACGTAGTTCTTCACAGCGTTTTAACTTCCTTTCAGCACTCTTTGGGCCGGCCCCTAAAGGCAGGACCGAGCTACCTTGTGTAATAGTCGCCTTTCTGCCTGCCCCGCTCGTGGGGAAAAGAAAAAAAAAAGAAAAAAAGAGCTATGCTGTGCTTTCACGTACTGAGAGGCATTGGAAAACTGTCTCTTTAAACAGTCAGGTTCCTGTGGCATGCTTCAAATCTTGATCCTCATTTTTGCTTCCATATAATGTAATCTTGGATACACTTTTCAGTTAAAATGCCTTGGGAATATTTTACGCATCCAAATGCTTAATAGGTAATATAATTTCTATTCCTAAATCCTTACATATATTAAAATGCCTGTAAAGACATAGTTCTCCAAAATATGATGCTCCTTTGGTTTTTGCTTGGAAACTTCCAGAAGTTTTTTTGTAATTTGAATTGTCCTACCAGCAGTGTTAGGTACCTTAATTGATAAACCGCAAGTGTCCTCGTGGAGAAATAAGTACGTTATTCAATACAGAGACAAATAATACAATACATACATCTTTGCTGTTTTTTTGTTTTTCTCCTCTGGCAATCTTAGTTTCAAGTTCTCATTAAGCAAGAAGTAAAAAGGGGTTTAATAGTCTCCTCGTTCTTATTTGTACACAGTAACATCACCAAAATGGAATATTCAAGAGAAATTAAGAATAGGCGGAAGACTGGAAGAACACGGTGGGGAATATTGTATATCCACATTATCCCTTAATCTAATGAGTGCTAGACTTTTGCTTTAATACGCTAAATTGGTGTGCTGCTTAACACCCTGTGTTTAAGCGTGTTTCATTTACTTTTACTTTATTGCTCCTTCAGTCACTTTTCTCTAGCATCAGCATAATGCATCCCTTAAAGCATTAGGAACAGTGGGCAAGTAAGTGTTCACTGAAAAGAAGCGACTGGCTGAAAGTTGTCTAAATGGGAGCTTGTTCTGCTAACATGCCTTTGTCACCTCATTGAGTGACCTGCATGTCATGGAACAGTAAGACACTTCTGAGTGAATATTTTAAGCTACTTAAAAATAGTACTATTTCTGTTATATAAGTAATACTATTTCTGTTAAGAAATAAAAAATAACAATTTGAATAAATACCAAAATACCTGCATTAGTTGAAAGATCAGAGAATTCAAATTATCCTACCTAATTCTCAATTTTACTGCACTTTAAAAACAAGGTGGTGTGTTTTGTTTTGTTTTTTCTTTGAAGAAATCATGCTTTTGAGGAGGTGAGGTTATTTTCCTTCTTCTTTGGCCACTGAACTGCAGTCATCATACTGAATACTTAGAGTAGTAATAATATACAGTATTTTAATTCAGTGACATACTACATTCTTGTCAGAGCCCTGAAGTTGTTCTAATTTCAGATTCAAAGCCTCAACCTTGCCCATAGTGTAAGCTTGATCTCCCCATATCTTTTGTTAGTATTATTTTTTTCTTTGTAAAGCCCAATTTAGAAATAATAATTTAGAAATCTGTTCAGAGATACCTAGGTTAGATGTTGATATTTATTTATTTAATGTGATGGTTTATTTATGTGTTTTATTGAAGTCTTACTTTCAAGTGAATCTCATTTTAGGACATGTAAATAGTCAGAGAGGTATTTTGGCCCCCTTAAAGTTGACAGGGGCTTTTATATATGGTAGTGGAAGAAGACAGTAATGGGACACTGTCTTAAGATCTACTTTATGACTAGACCAAAATGATGCTTGCACAAATAATTTCAAAGTGGAGAGCTTGTTCAGGTCGATGACCTGCACAGATGGCATGTAACAACTTCCAAAGATTTTGAGATGATAGCTTGGTCTTTCATCCCATTCTGATTACCCCAAATCTTTGGGTAATCCATTTGAAAACCAAATTGATTTTGATTTCACCCTGTTAGCCTTACATTTTTCTGTTTGATTCTTCTGTTAATTTCTTCTAACGGAAGATGGTATACCTGGCTGCCTTCTTCCCTTAGAACTGCTGGGTGATACAAGGCAGTTGTGTCTTCACCTGTTGTTTTGATTTTTTTTTTTAAAAAGGGTACTTTCTTAAATACACCTCGAACAATTTCACTTACTGATTTCCTACCTACAAACCTGATTCAAAAGTGCAATGTTTCTCTTTGTCATTAAGTTAATCAGAATATGTACATTGGCAACTATGTCTCACGTATTGCAGCTTGTGTGTCTCTTGCTTTTCCTTCTGTTTATTGTTTCTTCTTCCTGGATTTCCTGTGAAGTCAGCTCTCTCCACAGAAGTGTGATAAAGTAACACTTCTTATTTCCCCAGAGGTTTTGACATGCATTTCATGGAAAGCTTCATTTTAGTCTCATGGAACCTGGGACAAACTAATTTGTAGGAGCTTGAAAAGAACAATGTGTATGAAAATACCAGGTAATCGATGGTTATTTGAGACTATTGCTCAAAGTACAGTAACAAGAAGAGCTGAATGAACCATACCATCTACAATTTAAGATATTTATTATGCAAAAGATTGTAAAGTTGACTTATTAACAATTTAAATAAGAATACTGGATGCTGTATTTTAAGGCTTAGGCACCTGAGAGTGTGCTGCACAAGCGTTCATTGAGGTCATCTGGGACTGGAGATCTTCCCAACAGCTTCAACAGACACAGAGTCAGGCCTCTAATGAAAATACAGTACATGGTCGTTGCTGGTGATAAATGTATCCTGTTGTACAACTATTTTATTAACCTTTAATGCTCAGGACCTCACATACTGAGCTAGTGCCTTCCAGTGCGCACTAAAGCAGCCTGCACTGAAAGAAATGTTCTGGACATCCATTTAGTAAAATTTGATACCAAATGGATGAACTGTCAGATGAGTTGAGAGTGCTTCATTCCGAGCAATTGAGTTAATTTCTGTCACCGTATTTTTTGGTATAGTGGACCTACCTTTTTCTTTGAGTGGTGTCTGTCCAGTGCCCTTTTTATGTTGTACTACTAGTGATCATGCACAAAAAGCAGTGCAATGTTAAAAGGGCATTGGCCAGCAATACTATCTACGTTGTTTATTATTATTGTCACATGTCAAAAGTCACTATTATATGTCTGAGATCAGAAGGTGATTTGCAAAACAACTGTAAAATGGGATTGCCACTAATTTCGTGTTTTTTGCACTCACTGCCTTCTAGTGATTTGCCAAGGAGAAATCTTAACTGGTCTTTTAATGACAAATACTATCAACTCTGTGTGTGTGTTTCCTTAGAAAGAAGTGCCCTACAAAGAGGAAGGAACACTGTATAGCATTCTTATTTCCTACAGGGTGTTCTAGAGAACTGTTACAGGTGTGGAGTTGACTCAGGTTGTTGCTCTGTGTGCATCAGCAATCATCCATCTCTCCACTCTGTTCCTCTGTTACTTTGCATTTTGTTGTTAAGAATCTTAGCGCCTTCAAACCGTAAGAGTTCTTAAACTTGTTATATGAAGTTACTGGTTTTGTAAAAAGAAATAAATTTATTGAGTTTTATGAAATACTCCCCCACTTTGATGGTGCTCTGACACCCACGTGGTAACCTCAGTGGTAATGTACATCCACAATGTTCGGAAATGAGTGTGCATTTAGGTGTATTTGAAACTGATTCAACACCTGCAAATGAGAAGAATAAACTCTGGCATCCAAAAAACGTTGCCTGTGATGAAGTTTAAGAACATGTGTCTGACAGCAGCTTAGAATCTTTTCTTGCTATGAGGCAAATCTAAGAAATAAATTTGGAAATGTAGTTTCCCATTAAAAGAGCGCCAAATTGTTTGAAATTGAATTTCTAACAGATTTGTTGAGTGTTTCATTGGGTGTTTTCCTCCTCCTCCTTCCCTGCCC
>NW_009633589.1:4026-4883 GCF_000690535.1 Cariama cristata
CCTTGGTCAGTGGAATGACAGGGATTATGAATAATAATAATAATAATGTCTTGAACTATGTGAGTTCTTGTGTGTCTGTATCAGGACTTGGTGAACGTTAACCTTATCCAATTTTCCATGATCCACAGAAGCCACTATCTGACTCAACCTATTTTTTCCAATACATATTTTGTGTATTGATTACTTTTACAGAATTCTTGCTGCTAACGAATGCTCTGACTTTATTGCACTACTGTACTTTACAGCTAGCAGTGCAATAGTATTGTCAAAGCATCTGAAAGCAGAGTACGCAGCAATGGCTTGAGTCTTGCCTCACAGTTTCTAATGCTTTCTTCTAAGCCTGTGAGTAAATTACAGATTTACATTTCACAAACTGCATTTTCTGTTTGATTGTTGTACAATACTCCTCATAGGAATGGTCCTAACCTATAACATTAAGGTGAGATTTTTACAGGTGTATGTTTCCTGAAATACAGCAAGAAATAAATATTTATAAAACAAAGGAAAAATGGATCATAATGGAGGAATATATGGCAGTGCTTATAAATATGCTTTGAAATTACTGATAACTTTTGTTTCTTTTAGAGTTAGTATACTTTCAGGAGAAAGCAGTGATAGTGAACTGTGTCAGTATTTTCATTAAGCACAAATCTTAAAATTATAGGCACACGAGAGAGAAGCATTCAGCTTCGCATTCAATTTTTAATGTCTTGAATCATAGTAGTAGCATGGCGTTAGTGGCTTACTATTGTTCTGTAAATTGCAAATTATCAATATTGAATATTTAGGGACAGAGCTTCATGGATAATTTTAAAAGCCAGTCATACTCATTGTCTGCTTTCCCAATAATTAATAAT
>NW_009633590.1:0-7490 GCF_000690535.1 Cariama cristata
CGAGGTGGGGGTTGGGCTCTTCTCCCCGACAGGACAACAGGACAAGAGGAAACAGCCTCAAGTTGCACCAGGGGAGGTTCAGATTGGATATTAGGAAGAACTTCTTCACTGTTAGAGTTGTTAAGCATTGGAAGAGGCTCCCCAGGGAGGTGGTGGACTCATCATCCCTGGCGGGGTTCAAACGTTTGGATGTGGTGCTTTGAGACATGGTTTAGTGGACGTGGTGGCGTTGAGGATACAGTTGGACTTGATGATCTTTGAGGTCTCTTCCAACCATAATGATTCTGTGATTCTATGATTACAGGGTTTCCCTAACGGTAGCTGTTTGAGTCCTATTGCCCACGATATCCACAGATAGCTGTAACGCTGATGAATGGCAGCTGAGGCCAGGTTGCATTTTTGTGCCAGCTGAAATATCGCAAAGCCTGGTGATTATCTAAACTAAATTAGAAACTTTAATAAACGTTAAACTAAAGTTAAAAATAAAACTACAGAGAGCAGTGAAGGTTTTAGATTCAGTATGCATCTTCATAGCTTCAAAATCACCCATTAATTTTGAAACTGTTCACATGATTTCAAGTCAGAGTATTCATTCAGGTACTCCACATAAAGATACCAGTAAGAAGGTACTCCACTCATTTCCTCTTTTAATTTTCTTCTGTTTCACAGAGGCAATTTCTGTGTGACTTTGCCTAATTATCTGGCATAACTTCCCCCAATTATCTGGCAAACCAGGTAGTTAAACTCATTTGAAGATGCTGATAGAGTCTAACTGACACTTAATTTGAGCATTGCAAACAGTGCAGCTGTAGTTCATAATTGCCATACTAATTGCAAACATTGAAGTATTTCACTGTTTAGGATAGCAAGAACTCACAGACAGTAGTGGTCCTCCATACGTGAACCTCCTGTTCCGATAGAAAATAGGTCCATAATCATCTGTGTTCATGGGAAATCTACTGTAGTATGCACAAAAGATCACATGAACTGAAATACGTAGCCTTTGAAATTTCTGGGATAGAAGTTACTGATGTATGCTAGGGGATGACCAAACCCTCTTCTCAATGCATGTATGTGTCCTAAAATTCCCCCATGATTATATGCATATTCCAATGCAATAATACTTCTGTGGAATATATTTGGAGCTGCAGAACAGGTTATTTCTTACATTAATAATTAACATCAATAAATACTGTTCAAGAACAAATCATCACAGATTCAGACTCTGATATCCCATGAATAAGTACTTAATTCTTTTATTTTGTACATAGAAATAAGGCACAGATTATATAAAATAGTCAAACAGAACCAAACCCATAATTGAGAACAAATAAAGAACCCCCCAGAAAAAAAGACATTTTGTAACACATGTGGCAGCAATTAACTGTATAATTTGGCAGTAGCTCTTCTTGCTTAGCAACTCTAAAATGAGATGTTCTGGATATTTTCTCAAGTGAGCTGACTGCATTTTAGCTATTTGGAAGTTAACTGTATCAAAACATCACTGTGTTTATGCCAGCTTTCTTTAATGCAATTTCTTTAATCTTTTTGTTTTAACTTTTAAGGCCTGACTTTATTCCCACTGAAATCAGACAAAAAAAGCCCAAAACAAAATATGTGATTTCATTTGGGCTATACTAAATGTTGCACAACAGTATTTATTTTATATTTGGGGTTACAGAGAGGATAACCAATTGCAATGTTGGGCCCTGATCCTGTAAATCCTTATACATGTCCTGACATGTATACTGACATCAATGGCTTTACTCCAGTAAGTAAGGGTTGCTCATAATTACAAAAATTTGCAGGATAAATTTCTAAATGACTGTAAGCTGAATATTGCAGCATCTATAGCTCTAGAAAGTTTTCAAGTAATTTCTAATGTTATTTATTTAAATTCTCTGCAGCTACTTTTCCTATTGTTTTTATATCACTCATAAAATTAAGAAATGCATTTAGAAACATTAACACATTTATTTCTTTTAAATAATGAGCCCAATCTGGCTTATGTTGAAATCTCAAGAACATGCATCAACCTGAACCCCTGAAAGAAGGTGTACAGAAGCATGGAAAAGAATACTACACTTTAAGCCAACAGTGACTTGCTGCAGAGTGTCCTCCATTAATAAAAACAAAACCAACAAAAACAAAAACTAAACCACTAAGTTTAATGATCTAAAACCATTATTTAGCTGAGAGCTGAGCACTTCCTGCAAGATCTGGACTTTACAAAGTGCAGTTTATAACCTCACAAGATGCTCAGATTCCTCAAGGTGCTAGGATACCCAGCTCAAATAAGCATTTACTAGTTAACTTTGAGATGGGTAGAACACTTTTCACAGGGGATCACTTCTGAAAAAAAGGCTGATTTTTGATTAATTACATGTTTTATGTAAATTATCTGCTTTTATAGAAATTATTGATTTTTGTGAATTAATACTTCTGAGCCTTATTTTAGTTCAGAATTCTTAAACTTTTTTTTTTAAAAAAAGGCAAAATTGTCTTTGAAAGGGCTTTATAAAAGCTTTTGTATCGGTTTCTGGAGAGGAAAATGGAAAGAATCGTTTTACATTATGGCACAATACAGTTTTGAATAAAAATTCTATTTTGGAATTACAGTTGAATCTTAAATTTCGTGTTAAATAGAAAATAAAAAACCTTGAATCATAAGAACAGAATTTAAAACACAGAAAGAGAGGACTGGTATGAAGTGATTCTATATTTTGTAACAGTATTAATTTAAAGGTGCTGTGGAAATCGTAGTTTCTGGTAAGTAAAGCTCTTACAGAATTTCTCCATTCTGAGTTTACATGGTTGGGAGGCACTATTTATCCATGTTTTTTATGGTTAATACCAATTTGGCTTGTTCTCATCTAAGTGTATGCCTGTTTCTTTTATGTCTTTTGAATCTTGTATAATGCAACTGTCATTATTGTAAGTCTTTTCCAGAAAGTTATGTGATACTGCCTAGTTCTGGAAGTTAGTCAGTTAGCCTGTCTCTCTTTGTTTCCATCTTCAGCTTCCATGTTTACTTTTTTTTTGGAACTATAGTCACTTAAATTATAGCTTTAAAATACAATTTGGAAGTGTCTTACAAATAGAGCTAATGATGTACATGTTAAGAATTCTGTAACTGTCAAAGAAAATGTTTCACGTGTAGGTATCCTTGCAATGCTGGTAGTTGAAAGAAAACTTTCATCACTACAGCCTTTGCCTTTGTTATTAGAGTCGCTTGCCAATCTTTGTAGCATGACAGAACAAAATCAAATCCATGTTGTATCTGTTGATTTAAGACTTTCATGAATTTTCACAAAAGAAAAAAAAGTAAATTTTTCTCAGGGAAAAAATGTGGTTAATCAGAAACATCAGGCGTGACCAATCCTTACCAGGAAAGCATTTAGGTGGAACCACAATGTGGTATTTTTTGATGTCGACAAAAAGTTTAAAAAAAAAGAGGAAAAAAAAAGAGCTCTGATTTTATTTTTCTGTTGTTGATAACATTTTGAATGTGGGGAAAATGACATGGAAAATGTAAACATTTTAGGAATCCAGAAATTGGAGTACAGGTATTACATTGCTTTGTAACTCTGAATCTAACTATCTGTTCAGAGCTTAGATCAAAACTTCTGATGCAGATGACCAATAAACTTGAAAGCTGAGTTGAAGGAAATGTAATAGCGAGAGAAGCACCTTCAAGAAGGCAGGCAGAGAGATTTCCCTGTTTGGACAGCATTTCACCTTCTATGGAGTTCCTGCTTAACTGGCTTTGCTGTAAACCACTTTCTCTGTTTCTTGTAAGTACTGAACTAAATGGCAAACACTAAATTATGATGTTTAATGTACTTTGTGTTCTTTATGTACACATAACATACAAATGTAGTTTATAATTTCCTATGGGCAATATGTCGTTTACTATTTGTTGACAGTAAGATAGAGAAATTAAATATAGCATTTATGAAAAGTAAGTGTTAAATGGGAAGTGGTATTCTTTCCTAGTTAATGCACTAGACTGGTATTCTGGAGCTGTGGCTCTACTTGTAGACCTTCCAGTAACTTTTTAAAGTTTGGACGAGTCTTTTCATGCCTTCCCATCTCTTCTTTACCTTACCTTTTGACACAGTCTTGAGAGCATATGTACAAGCAAAAATGCTTTAACCTCATCAGTGCTTATGGATGACTTTTAACAGAAATGAACAGTGGTTGTACTTCATTCCTGTCTGCAGTCACTTCATCTTTGCTTAAAAGCATGTGTCCAGGTTCCAAATAGAAAAACAAATATGATGCTAGTTTCTTATATTAATTAATTAATGAAATTTAATTTTAAAATAGATAGAAGACTACTGATCTATCTTTATTCTAGCATCCCAAACAAGCTACTAAGGGATTATTTAACTGTCTGCCTGAAAAGAGCTTTAAATGTTCCTTTTTCTCACCCTCAGAAAGCTATGAATTTAGGACTGCCTCCTACTGAGCATAGATGAGAGCAAATGTGCCTAGCTCCTGTGGTAGTGTTTATAACAGGTACATAAGTGGCAGAACACATGGAGAGGCACTAGTATGAGCGTTCAAGTTTTTGCAGCTGATCTTCAGAACTTTGCAGTTAACATCAAGGATCACTGCTTAGTCTCAGACTATATTAAATGGATTTAGTGCACTCAGCTTTATTATTGCTTCCTAAGGAAAAGGAAGTGAGTATTAGGTCCTGGTGAAAGAGCAAGACAACTTGTGTATCCTTTGCTGCATGAGAAGGCAGTGCAAACTTTTGTTTGTGCAGACTACTGGTCAGACAGATCGCCTGTCACTCTTGGCCAGGAATTTGGGCATAGAGCGCATGGAGTTTACACTAGCCCAGATTCTACTTAATTCCCGGGAGATGCCACCTTCTCACAGCAGGATTTCAGGGAAGGACAAAGCTAGCAGCAGCTTACTCTGTCTGTCCAAAGAATGTCAGATAATGAGGCCCTCTGGGAGACGTATGACTATTTCCCTTTTCCATTTTCAGGCTATCTCTCAGTACAAATAATGCCATTTGACAAATAAAAGACATCATTGATGACTCAGGTAGGAAAAACAAGATTACCAATTCAAAATGTGCTATATTGTAGAAGGTGGGAAGAAATGATTACATCATTCAGGATCTTGGGGCACTTCTCTCTTGAATTGCATTTTATTTGTCATGATAGCTTTTCAATGCCAGCTTAATCTCGCAGCCGTGCTGTGGGAGTTGATATCCTGTGAACTTAGAGTGACTTAATGGAACAGGAGGCACAATGTGAGATCTTTAATTTAAAACAACGTGCACTTTTCCTTTTCAGTTAAAGACTTGTTTTACAGATGTTTTGCCAATATTTGAGTAAGAGTTTGCTACCGGCCTTCCTTTCTCTCTCCCCAGCAAGTTTCCTTTAAAAAGTATTGTACAATATGAAAAATGCATGTATTTGTGTAAAAGGAGATGGGGGCCTGGGGAATCTATTCAGCTTAGATCTAAAAGAAGAGAGAGAAAGAGGGGGAGCATGCCCCGGTAAGGAAAGAGTCATTAAGTAGACTCACTAGAGAAGTTTGTTTCAGAAGATGCAGTTTGCACACTCTTAAGTTTTGAAGTAAGGCTAGAGGATGAAGGTCTTGCTGATGATTCAAAGCACCTGGAATTAAAAAGAAGCATTGCAGCTCCTTCACATTTGTGCAATAAAGTCCAGTGCAATAAAGTCCATTCCAGCCCTGTCCTTCAGCTCCCAGCCTGCACTCTCTCTACTCTATCCTTCCCATGGACAGGTGCGCTCCTACACATTTTGCTGACTTTAGGTGGCTCTCTGCTCCATGTGCTTTCTAGTTTGAATCCTCAGCAGTGTTCAAGCAGGAGAGGCATGTTTGGCTTTCTGCTGGCTGTTCAGGCAGCCTGAGGTAGTTATTTTTCTGAGTTAGGATGTACTTAGGAAAGGTTAAGAGTTAGGTATCTGAAAATCAAACATACTAGTAATGAGTTCTTAAGTAAACTTAGTTCTCAACAACCTACATCTTCAGGTTTCCAAATCTGACCAAACATTGAGAGAGACTTTGGAAGAGAGTTGGTGTCTGATAGTTGCTTTCCAGTGCTTGCTAATAGACTGGTTATCTAAATGTTGTGTGCTGCTTTCCCACTTGTTTTTCCAGTACCTCTGGGTACTCCAGCTGGGTCAGTACACATATACGAAGGATGTAAGCCAACCTACACAGTTACATTACCAGTCTTGTTATTCAGTACTCATAAACATGTTGCATATTTTGAATTTCTTACAGAGCAATTTTGTGTTCAGTGCAAAGCCTTATACTCCCTTTTCAACTGAAACAGGAATCATGATAATAATCATAATAAAATCCTATATGTTCTGTAGTTTGTAGATAGCAAGACTCATGTATTTTTCGGCCGGGTTTGCTTTTGAATCATGTGGTTTTAGAATCTCGGCTCTCCTTTTGTAAAAGGACGTTTTTAGCTCTCAAGATTGTGAAAGCGGAAAGGGGGGAGGAAAAACTGATAATCTCTCATTATCTGGGGGTGATCAGCACGAACTTTGAGTGATCAGCTTTTAACAGTACTTACTGAAAGTAACTTATCACCAGGCAAGGACAGGGAAGCATGATGTTTTGTATGGTGGTGTGAAGTTCTCCTCTGATTTCAGTGTTAGTGTGAATAAGGCATGATAAAGCTTTCAGATTTGTTATGCACAGCTGAAGTGCAATGAACTAAGCCTTTTGCAGAGCGGCAGTGTAATAATATTGATAACTGTGTGATTTGCACTTATGGCAACATGCTGGCTTTTCTCAGAGTAGTCTGGTTTGCTAGATTATGAAGCACGTTATTTGTCTCATTTTGGTTTTTAGTAATTGCAGATGTTTCTATTTCTCTGGATATTGTTAGATTCATGACAACTGGATAGCTTCCAGCAGGGGACTGAATGGCGGGAGGATAAGAGGCAGTCATATTTCCCTGGAACTGTCAAAACTGTTTTAACTTTGCTTTTGTGGAGGTTCACAAGTTGTTCATAAGCAGGCGGGGGGGGGGGGGGGGGTGGAGTATAGTGGGTTTGTAGGCCTACTGTCAGAAGAGGATCCTATTTGAATGAACTCTATTTATCTTCCTATCAACTGCAGTTGGTCCTGACTTTCAATTTGAGTAAGAAAATTGTTGGGTTATTTTACACACAAAATTAAACATTATCAATTGGACCATGGGCACTTGTCACATCAGACCTTGATGAAAAGAGGTATGGCAGCTTTCTTTCACCGCAGCTGTGGGGCTGGCTGGAGTTGAGCTGATTCTTCTTGAAGACTCCATGGTCTGATGGACCTCCTGCTGCTGACCATCACTCTACCTCCTTTCCCCTAATCGCTGCTTCCTCCACCACTGCTTTCTTTTCTTCCATTGCATTTGCCAGGGAGCTACTTAGGAAATCTCAGCAGAATTCAGGATCTGGCCCAGCATTTCAGCTGGTTAATGTATTTCAGCTGTAGGG